>NC_090728.1:7876739-7894239 GCF_036898095.1 Palaemon carinicauda
TGAAATCTCCCCAGCTATCATCCCAGTATGTGAAAATGTCATCAACATAGCGTTGCCAAACCATGTTCGTAGGTTTAATTGTTGTTAAAATTTCTGTTTCAAAGTATTCCATGTAGAGGTTGGCTAAAATTGGAGATAACGAGGTGCCCATACTACAACCAAATTTCTGTTTGTAAAAATTTCCATTGAAAGAGAAAACGTTATTTGACTCGCTTAGTTTAATTAACTTAATTGTTTTTTTCAATACCGAGGGGGAAGTGATCTTCATAAGGGATTAATTTTTCCCTCAAGAAACCTAGTACATCGTTGATCGGGACCTTTGTAAATAGGGATTCTACGTCAAGACAAAAGAGTTTTACATTGTTTACCGGGATATTTAATCTATTGAATTTCTGGATGAAGTCCTCTGCATGCTTAATATGAGCTGAAGAAAAGCTCCCTAGAAAGGGAGACAGCAAGTCTGCTAACCATTTTGATATATTATATATAAATGACCCTTTACATGAGACGATTGGGCGTAAGGGAATACCGTCCTTGTGAGTTTTTGGGAGCCCGTAAAAATATGGCAACGAAGGAGGAATATTTGCGAATTGGGGGTATCTCTTCGTCTGCTATGCCGAGATGATGGTATGTACAGAGATCTTTCTTCATATGTACTGACTGGTGCTATTAATAGCAATGTGACTTACTCCGAGAAATTAAATAATAAATTAGGAAGACTCATACGAAATAGTACATGGAATAATTTAGGATTGGAAAATAACGTTTTGAATTTATCGAACCGTCCACTCACAATTAATGAGCAAACAGCTCTGAATCTAGGTATCTCTTTTGCTATGAAACCCGGACGGGAAAGTCATTTTGATTATGTGGTGGCCTTTGATAAACATTTCTCTAAAAACAATTTTGAAAAAGATGAAACTTGCCTAAAAGGAATCTTGTTAAATGCATTAGAACAAAATAACAGTAAAAATCTGCTTCCCAGAAGGTTTCATAATGCAATTTTTTCATTAAACAAAACCGATATCATCATCACAAAATCGGATAAAGACGGAAAAATAGTCATTCTTGATAAAGAGACGTATGTCAACAAAGTTCAACAGCGCTTAAACGATGACACTACTTATGAAAAGCTAACAAAAGATCTCCGTAACTCCATTACTCTGGAATTTTTCAAATCCGTAAGAAAAATCGGAAATAATAAAAAAGACATTGAGGTCTTAGAAAAATTCAAAGTCATGAACCCTTCGTTGCCATATTTCTACTGGCTCCCAAAAACTCACAAGGACGGTATTCCCTTATGCCCAATCGTCTCATGTAAAGGGTCATTTATATATAATATATCAAAATGGTTAGCAGACTTGCTGTCTCCCTTTCTAAGGAGCTTTTCTTCAGCTCATATTAAGCATGCAGAGGACTTCATCCAGAAATTCAATAGAATAAATATCCCGGTAAACAATGTAAAACTCTTGAGTCTTGACGTATAATCCCTATTTACAAAGGTCCCGATCAACGATGTACTAGGTTTCTTGAGGGAAAAATTAATCCCTTATGAAGATCACTTCCCCCTCGGTATTGAAAAAACAATTATGTTAATTAAACTAAGCGTGTCAAATAAAGTTTTCTCTTTCAATGGAAATTTTTACAAACAGAAATTTGGTTGTAGTATGGGCAGCCCGCTATCTCCAATTTTAGCCAACCTCTACATGGAATACTTTGAAACAGAAATTTTAACAACAGTTAAACCTACGAACATGGTTTGGCAACGCTATGTTGATGACATTTTCACATACTGGGATGATAGCTGGGGAGATTTCAATATATTTTTCAATAATCTAAATTCCCTAGTACCCTAGCATAAAATTTAAAACTGAATGGGAAAAAGATGGAAAATTAGCTTTTTTGGACATACTAATTATAAGGGAATCGACAGGGTATAATTTCACTGTGTATTTAAAACCAACTTTCTCTATTTCCTACATTCATTTCTTTACTTATCACAACATTTCTGTAAAAACTGGAGTAGCTTGCAATCTATTTCTTAGAGGTTTGAGAATCTGTTCCCCAGCCTACCTAAATAAAGAATTTGAAATCATTCGTAAACAACTTGCCCAGCTATTCTACCCGACGTATGTCATAGAAAAGGCCATCAACAAAGCCAACACGATATATTATAAAAGATCATGATGTTACTAACCAAACAGATTTTAAAAATAAGATAAAACTCCCATATATAGAGGGTATTAAAAATATAACATATCATATCAAAACTGAGAACCCCTTTGTTTTTTCATACCCAAAGACCATAAGAAGCGCCCTTATTAATGTTTATCAAAATAAAAGAGATATAGAATCCGGCGTTTATAAAGTACCATGTGGGGATTGTGAAAAAGTCTACGTTGGGCAAACGGGCCGTTCTCTATCTCAAAGATTATCCGAACACAAAAGATCTGTTAGATATGGCTGTGAAAACTTGGGATTTTTGTTCACCTTATGGATTTAGGGCACCAGATTAACTGGAGTGAGTCGTCTTTGCTTTTTAAGAGTACCTGTCCGTACAGAAGGAAAATCCTGGAATCAGCCATCATAAATCAATCAAACACAATGAACCTATCTGGGGGCCAATGGAAAGCTGACACAGTGGACAATATTCTTCTCAATCCTATCATTAAGAAGATAGTCCACAGAGACCGACCACCAGATATGCATCAGAGGTCAAGACTTCCTCAGAGCGGCTCAACAATAAGAAGACGTACCTGGATGTAATTAAATTTGGCTAATCCTTCCAGCAATTATAACAACTATAGAACAATTGAACACACCCTTTTGCTTTCGTATATAAACCGTCACTCTCCACTGTATTCCTCATTTTAATTTACATCCTGAAGAGGGTCGATGTTTAGTGACCGAAATATAGTGTGATTTATTTATATTACCTGTGTTTCTTTTATGGGCCTTTTTGAAAAAACATGTTAAACTGTTTGATTACAGTTATAAGTAAGACATATATATATATATATATATATATATATATATATATATATATATATATACATATATATATATATATATATATATATATATATAAATATATATATATATATATATATATATATATATATATATATATATATATATATATATATGTATGTATATATATATATATATATATATATATATATATATATATATATATATATATATATATATATATATGTATGTATATATATATATATATATATATATATATATATATATATATATATATATATATATATACATATATATATACATATATATATATATATATATATATATATATATATATATATATATATATATATATATATATATATATATATATATATATATATATATATATATATATATATATATACGTGTGTGTGACCTGTTTAGACGAATAATGAGACGTCAGAATATGGGTTTTCTTCATTCATTACAGAAGGTTCGTTCGAAAGTACACTACACACAACTACCCTCTCAGGTGAGGGACTGGTCAACTTGAGCGCCCCCCGGCAACTAAATTCCCTTCACTACCAAAATGCAAGCTTTGCAAAAATATGCCGCGACAGATTTTTGTTGAATAATCATGAATATTGAGTTCATTTACCTTGTTTTACATGACATCTCTGCATACATGAATTAGGACATTACTCCCTGCCAAATGTTCCTCACTCCCGGAGGAAGTTCACACTCGCCCTCACTTTCTATGGTATATGGAGGACACTCCAACCAAAAATAGGCATTATTATTTTTATTATTAATTTCTAAGCTATAATCCTAGTTAGAAAAGCAGAATGCTATAAGCGTTGGGGCCCCAACAGGGAAAATAGCCCAGTGAGGAAAGAAAAGAAGGAAAAAATAAATATTCTTAGAATAACATTAAAATAAATATCTCCTATATAAACTAGAAAAACTTTAACAAAACAAGAGGAAGAAAAATTAGGTAGAATAGTGTGCCCTAGTGTACCCTCAAGTAAGAGAACTGTACTAAACAGAAATGCAATACTATATATATATATATATATATATATATATATATATATATATATATATATATATATATATATATATATATATATATATATATATATATATATATATAAATCATCCCAAAAAATAGCACATCTTCCACAAAAAATAAAAAATTAAACATTGCATGTAAAAATATACACAACACTTTATAAATAATTCCACTCATTTCTTCTGGAGACCTCTGCAACCAAAACACAGAATACCCAAAGTTAAAAAAAAAATCATAACATCAGTTTTACATAACCTCATCAATAATCTCACTCTGGTTGCTGGCAATACGGGCTTTTTGGGCGGGACAGGGCTAGGAATAGATATTCTTTCGTTACTTGATTTTACTTGTCCGGGTTTATGGCACAATTTCGCAACACAACTCACCACCACCGTTTCGCCATTCATTTACATCACTACAACACTACCACTTGCAACTTTCAACCGGTGTTCACTAGCCGTTTTCTCGAGAAAAACATTCATCTTCCCACCCTTCTCTTATAACATTAAGTATAAGGTATCCACTTCTACACATTCTCTAACACTGTCTATCCTCAAGGCTGAATTTTAATCCCGCAGCCACTTGCCATTCGGGAATCACCCCGACCCAGCAACCAGGAATCATATAAATACATGAATAATACAGCATCCGCCTGACGGATCTCACTTGACTTACTTAAGCCCTGATTGTTTTTAGGATCACTCAGCAATGTTATATGTAAAATTACCACAACATTTTAAGTATACATTTAGCATCAACATAAGAACACATTATTAGCATCAATTTTATTCAAAACACGTCAAAAGAAGAAACGAGGTTTGTTCAAACAACAACTAGAGAAAAGGAAAAGAAAAATCCTACTCAGCAACTCGAGGGATGTCACGTATGCAGGGGTAAGGAGGAACACTTTTGAATACTACCTCTTCAGGTACCACATGTATGTGGGCCTGATGGTGTTCACACACTCCGCCATTAACAATGCTTTGTATCACAACTGTGTTGGACTTAACCATCTATACTCGGTATGGACCCAAATACACTGGCTCTAGTTTGTGTTTCTTATGTTATAATCGTTTCAAATACACATGATCGCCCTCAAATACTTTCACCGGTGCGGTTTTGAGCCGACCATCATACTTTCTGCTGTGATTCTCATTAGCTCTTTTCAAAAACATTTTAGTGGTGTTCATTACTCTCCTCAATAGATTTAATAAATATACACGATATTGCTCAGTTGAATAATTTGGCAATTATTGCGAATTATTAAGTACCGTATATGGTAACACAGGATCCTTTCCATACACTAAAAGAGTAAGGTGTGTCCCTGAGCGAAGCATTATATGCAATGTTCAAAGCTAGCTCAGCTGTAAGAAGCATGGCGTGTCAATGAAGGGGGTCATCAGCCACTAAGAAACGTAAAATTTTGCACTACTTCCCTATTATGCAATTCCACTAATCCATTTGCTGAAGGCCTATATGCGGTCACTGAAAAGTGCTAAATTTTCATCAGGTCCGTGACCGATTTCACCACCTTGTTTATAAACTCAAGACCATTATCACTTATCAAAATTTTGGGGCAACAAAAACTAGTAATGAAAGAGCACAGCGCCTGGGCTAATGAATTTGCAGATTTATCCAACATTGCGCAAGTATGAGTGTACCACAAATACACATATATACTTATGTTGTGTTAAACCAGTAGGAAATGGTCTTACTACATCCATATGCACTCGATAGAATTTAATAGGAACCAAATGTCACTTTTTGGCATCCGGTACAGTGTTTTTATGTTCTTTGAAACAGTTACAAACATGACAGCCTTTTATATAGTTCTGTATAGATTTTTTCATTCCTAACCAAAAGAAGGATTCACGTGCTCTCCTTAATGTTCTATAAACCCCTAAATGCCCTGCATACGGACTTGCATATAAAATGTGGATGGCTCATTTAATTAAAGATGGAGGAAAAACTACCCTTGCATAAAATTCCCCTCCCCTCTTCTTGTATGCACAATATAAGATATAACTTTCAATAGAAAATTCCTCACGAGGCACATTCAAAAATGACGGATAACTCTCCGACTCCCCTTTAATCACTGCTCGCACTTTTTCCGTCCATTCCTCTTTTTTTCTGTCCCTCTCTGACTTCTTTTATGTCCCAACCTCCCTAGTACATCAAACCTGCATCATCAGGGCATTCATTCTGGACACCCCTGGTCATGTCCTCGGTCACCCACATACATTCACTTTCACCGCTCATATCTCTTTCTATCTCTCTCTCTCTCTCTCTCTCTCTCTCTCTCTCTCTCTCTCTCTCTCTCTCTCTCTCTCTCTCTCTCTCTCTCTCTCTCTCCGTATTCTGCCTGCGCATCGGGACACCCCTTATCCCGTTCTCTATTTTACCTATTATGACGAGGATCTTCAATATTTTGGTTACGTTCTTCGTTCCTCTTTTGTGCCCTAGTTGTTACTCCTATTACTGCACCTCTAGAGAGAGCATCAGCTACCTGGTTACCTTTACCTTCTATGTGGTGAAAACCCTTTATATTAAACTCTAACAATCTCTCAATCCATCTCGCTAGTCGAGAGGTCAAATAATTTTCGTAGTACAAATCACGTAAGGGGTGATGATCACTTAGCAACTCAATTGACTGACATAAAAAGAACTGATGCCTCTCTAGAACCCAAAGAATAGCCAAAGCCTCTCGATTGAATGCACTAAAATTATTTTCTGCCATTTTTAACGCCCGGGTAGCAAAACAAATGGGTCGCTCTCTGCCTTTATCATCTCGTTCAGAACCTACGCCACCAATAGCTACGCTTCTCGCATCTATTGTTACTAAAAACAGGCAATCAAATCTATGATATGCGAGTAACTTATTGCTAGGTAAGACAGGTTTCAAATGGTTGAAAGCCCTTTCTTCTTCCCCTCTCCAATTTATTAATTTTTGTTTCTTCAAAGCATCTAAGGGTTTTGCTATCTCTCTAAAACTTCTTATGAAATTACGGTAATAACACGAGAATCCTAGGAACCCAGCTACTTCCTTAGAGTTACATGGCCTGGGGAAATCTCTAATAGCCGCTACTTTACTTGATCAGGTTTGATACCTTTTGGGGTTATTATTTGACCTAAAAACTCGACCTGTTTAGAAAAAAATTTGCACTTTGACAAATTCATATTCATATCATTACTTCGCAATTCTTCTAAAACTTTACGAATATTATTATTAAGTTCTTCAGCCATTTTTCAATGTAATAATATCATCTAAATAAACAAGAACAATATGGCACACTAAGGGAGAAAAAACAGCCATCATTACTCTAGAAAAATCACTTGGAGCATTTCTAACAGCGAAAGGAAGAAAATTAAACTGAAATAATTGATCGTTAGCTGTAAATGCCGTTTTACATTTACTGCCTTCCTGAATTGGTATTCGATAGTATCCAGATTTTAAATACAGTTGTAAAAGATTTGGTATCCCGTACTTTCACAAGTAATTCTTCTATCGAGGGCAATGGAAATGCATTATCCTCCTTCACTACATTCAACTTCCTATAATCTACACACAATCTAACCAAGCCATCATTTTTCCTAACAGTTACAATTAGAGATGCCCAGGGAGATTTGCCCTCCTCGATTATCCCTTGTTCCCTTAATTTAATAATTTCCCTTCCCATCTCTCCCTGGAAATGAATGGCTACCTTATAAGGCCTTGACCTGATCGGCTCCGCCTGCCTAGTTTCAATGCTAAAAGGCTAAAAGGAAATCAATCAATCCTCCTAGGGGGCTCATCTCCAATTGCAATTACATCGGAATAATTATTGACAATGTCACTAACTACAAGCTGATATTTTGAGGGACATAATTTTCACACTTACATAATCAAATTCTGAGTGCGTTTGTCTATGCATGCTGGAGTTGTAGCTCCCAACATCCCATTATAAGCAATTTCACATAACTCTGATTCACACACAGAATCAATTCCTAAAACAACTCTTTCATTTGACAAATTAACTTTTTTTATATCAACTCTGTTCTCTTTAATTTCTATCAAGCCCTCTAATATTATATGGGCCCAATTTTCACGAGGTTTAACAACTACCTTGGTTCCTTCTGTAACAGGGCGACTCGGGGTTACAGATATGCTCGTAAGGTTCCGGGGAGACAATACTTCTCCTCTCGCAGGTACAGCTGTTACTCTAGTTAAATGTCTCTCCGAGCTAACACATGCACTTACTGTCTCATGCTCTTACTGTTATTGTATCTTTTCCACAAAAATAATAATTTGATTATTAGAGATAAAATCTATTCCTAAGACAGCCTCGATTCCTGGAATTCCTAAGGTGGTCAAGACAAAAAAAATATGTGTAAACTTCACAGACCCCATCTTGAATTTGACGATTGTTGTATGGTTTATGTGTAGTTTATTTCCTCTTGGCGTGTTAAGAACAATGGATGCCGAAGGCTGTATTGAATTTGAGGAGAAAAATATTTCAATCAATGAAACACTGGATGGATTTGATAACCTAGCATTCCCAGACTGCCATTACAATATATGAGGGACGGGCCAATGACCTCAGCTGCAATGCCGCTGCCCCCTAGTGCTGTGGGTGTGAGGTCAGGGGTACTGATGGAGGTCCCTGTGCCTGCTCTGTCACGTCTGTCGTCACTGCTTCCTTGGCTACTGCTTGTCTCCCTCTTCCTCTGTTTCCTTTTCTTCAGATGTTGGGTGGGGGGAGGTGTGCGTGTGCCCCAGCCCGCCCGCCCTGGGTGTTTTTTGCTGAGCGCTCTCGAGATAGATGAGAGTAGGCCTGACAAGTGTAACAGCGGGGGGATCCTTGGGTGGGGCACTCCACTTGTCGGTGCCCCTCTCCCCCACACAGCCAACATTTGAAGACTCTGCTAATCTGCTGACTGTATTTCCCCTTACCTCTCTTTGGGGGTCGACTGCCTCTCATGGCTGCCAACTTCTTGGAATCGGCCCCGTTATTCCAAGACACTTTTTTTTCTGGCAAACTATCTAAAATATTTTGTATCGCACTCAATTCGTCTGCTAACGAGCGATTGTCATTGAACAAATAACCACATAAATACGTGATTACCAAATTGCGAATACGTTTACAGGCAATTGCCTTTTTGTCACCTTCTGGGTGATTGGCAATCCCGAAAAATGCGAGTTGCAAAACTAAGAACGGATTCACCTCCCCATATTTTGGGTTTGTAATTTTGTTTTTGGTCTCCCTTTCTCGCATCAAGCAAGGCCTACATCTCTATTAAACATCATTTTATTTCTGTATAACTTCTTAAACTTTCTTGAGAACAACACATTACCTCTATTGCCAGAGCATCTTTCAGCTTTCTAATAACTTGAATAGATTTTTCTCTTTTCTGACCACACATATGTAGCTACTTCAAAGTCTCTCAAAAACACTTTAATCGATTGAAACCCTTCGTTAGGTCGTTGATCATCAAAAGGCCTAACACTTGCCTGGAGTTCTTGCAACTTCCAAACTACGATTGGCGTATCTTCACTCAGCTCTGCATGTGTACTTTCACTTGTGTGCGTTTGAACTTTGTCCATGTTTGTCGGATATGCTGTGGTTGCGCGCCACTCTTGTTCGCTATATTCTTCATCTGGAACGCTATATACAACTGCTTCTTCGTTCTCATCTCCTGCAGTAGAAGCGTCTGTTGTGTTAGTCCTTGTGTATCTCGGCATCTTGAAATTTTATTTCACCATCTCAAAGAAAAACATCAAGCACAGCATATATAAACAGACGTATATTTTATTACACCTGACATCAATATGACTCGTGTACACGAATAATGAGACGTCAGAATATGGGTTTTCTCCATTTATTACCAAAGGTTCTTTCATAAGTACAATATACACAACTACCCTCTCAGGTGAGGGACTTGTCAACTCGAGCGCCAACCGGCAACTAAACTCCCTTCACTACCAAAACGCAAGCTTTTAAATAATATGTCGAGTCATAGATTTTTGTGGAAAACTCATGAATATTGAGTTCATTTACCTTGTCGCACATGACATCTACATACATGAAATAGGACAT
The DNA here is from genome assembly GCF_036898095.1 of Palaemon carinicauda. Taxonomy (NCBI): domain Eukaryota; kingdom Metazoa; phylum Arthropoda; class Malacostraca; order Decapoda; family Palaemonidae; genus Palaemon; species Palaemon carinicauda. The sequence goes on from NC_090728.1 coordinate 7,886,859, forward strand.
ATATATATATATATATATATATATATATATATATATATATATATATATATATATATATATATATATATATATATATATATATATATATATATATATATATATATATATGTATATACATATATACATACATATATATATATATATATATATATATATATATATATATATATATATATATATATATATATATATATATATACATATATATATATATATATATATATATATATATATATATATATATATATAGATATATATATATATATATATATATATATATAAATATATTTATATACATATATATATATATATATATATATATATGTATATATATATATATATATATATATATATATATATATATATATATATATATATATATATATTAAATATGTATATATATATATATATATATATATATATATGTATATATATATATATATATGTATATATATATATATATATATATATATATATATGTGTGTGTGTGTGTGTGTGTGTATATATGTATATATATATGTATGTATGTATATAAATTTTAAGCCGGAATAGAAATATATTAACGTGAAAATATCAGTGGAGCTTCGGTGTACACTATATTTTAGGCACGTTTTTTTCGCGTGAATAAGCTGCAGGGATTTTTTATATGTAGCAAAATTTACGGAATGCACTAACTCATTTGGACCATCGAAATATTTCTTTTTCGTTCCATGCGATAGAAATATTAGCCGGTCAATTTTCAAGGCAATTTTACATTTAGTGCAATAATGTTTTATAACATTCTGCTCTCAACAGATACTATATGTAAGTATTACCAACGGTGATATCAAAATGATGACTGCGGCATTGACTTTCCAACTCTATTTTTTTTTTTTGTACAGTTTAATGTAATTCCATCTAGTAAATCAAATAGAAATTTTAAATCCATATCTCCAATAATTAAAGTATCTGGTAAAAAATTTAACATATCATCAAGGGGTACCATTTTGAATATGATACTACAACGAAGATCTTACACCTAAAATAACTATTAATAATTTGCACATTCCAATTAACTTACAGATTAAATGTTATATATGGCCGTAATATATCCCTACTGCAAACTTCAAGTAAGCATTGCATGAATGCTCTAAAGTTTGTTTATTCCAGAAAATGTAAAATAATTTTGGTATCCTAGCTGCATACTGTGTGTCTGGGTAAGAGAAATATATATATCGCTTTCTTTGAATGACTAAAGAAAATTAAGGTATACACGAGAACATCTTTGCAACAAGAGATTGAAACCTAAAAACACAAAGATAATGAATAGTAGTCTTAGAGTTAATTAAAAAAAAATAACTGGAAATATACATGTGTTAATGAGGAAACGTAAAATATGGTACTAAGATATGAGAGGACAAGGCAAAAACACAGATGAATAAATATGAGAGAGAGAGAGAGAGAGAGAGAGAGAGAGAGAGAGAGAGAGAGAGAGAGAGAGAGAGAGAGAGAGAGAGAGAGAGAGAGAATAGTAACTATTCCTGTGCCTGTAAATAAACTTCAAAGTTTGAAAACACCGTAAAAAGATTATGTTAGATATCTGCAGTATTATGAAATTTTAGAGATATAACTCGAAAAGTCCTCTGCAATATAGATACTGTACATGTAACCGACTGCTGCTTTTTCGCCAGTGCTATTAGCAGGAAATACCCGAGAGGAGCGCTTAATGCAGCTGGTCTCTGCATAAACATATTCATTCTGGCACTGAATAATAATGTCTCCTGGCGAGGAACCTATCTTTGGCTAGTAGCAGGCAGTTGGCTCTTACACTGATATATCCTGTTTTTGTCACGGTGATATTTTCTAATAAAAGATTTTATAATCCCTTCATTAAAACAAATAAATAAAGTGCCGTTTCCGTCTTGCAAATTGGCTGGGAAAGATATAATATGTAGGTGGAATTTATTATTCACTTTTGAAATTTCTAGGTCTAAAATAATATTTTGAATACCTGTTCTCACGTTTTCAAACTCGTATTGTGATTTGTTATCAATAATCAGTGTAAAAATCGAGTTTATCTATCTATTCTCACTTTTTCATTTGCTTATCTCCAGAGCTATGAAGTTAGCCATTTGAAGAATGGGTCATTTTGTATATACGCCCTTTGTTATCATGCTTAATACTTGGTGGTTCATCAAAACTGTAAATATATGGGAATAAACTTCTCGTGCTACTGCATAAAGTCAGGGGATATTTCATATTCGTATTGGAATCTTATTATTATTATTATTATTATTATTATTATTATTATTATTATCATTATTATTATTATTATGCTATCGATATTTCTGTTCACTGTTAAAAAAAACCTAATTTTGATAGGAAATTCTCCGTAAAAATATGCTGTTCTCAGCCATATTTCAGTAAAATATAGACGGCCGTAATTTTCAACCTACTTTTTGATTATCTTTCACGGGTAGGTGACCGTAATATCACTCATTACAGTAAATGCCTGGAAACATTTATTCCTGGATTTTTACCCTTTTTAGTACACATTTTCAAGTGTAGCATTATCCTTTCAATCATACGTATTATTATTATCATTATATAAGAGTATTATTATAATAATTATTATTACTGTTGTAGTTATTAGTATCACTAAGATCGCATTGTATTGTACAATTGGCAGAACAAGTTATTTAATTATACAAGAAGGTACTGAGCTACCTCAAGGTCATCGCGTTGATTCTCCAAACGGATTAAACACGGGCCAAAATTTTACTAGTAGATACAGATCCCAATTTCAAAAATCAAAATATAATTTGTTGCGAGACATTATTGTTTGCTATAATTAATGGATAGTACGCCATTTATGCTCTGATTTTTATCTAAGGTTAAAATCAGGGGATTTCTTAACGCTAGGGATTCATCTACTATGGTTCTATGAAGAGAAGTGTTGAAGGGGGAAGCATTACAGTTTTTTTTTCTTTTGGTTTTTTTTTTTCTTCTTTTTTACAATATTCATTTACCTTGAAAATATGCTTCTAAAATGGCATATATGATAAATAATAATATCATCTCCTTTTCGTGAATGCCAAACCTTAAAACATGTTTGTGCCTCGGGCAAAAATATCAAATAATTTCACATTTGCTCATATTTCTATAATGGTTTCTGCAGAGTATGGTCTACATTAAACACTGTAAATAAAAAAGGTTTTGCCATGGATAATTCTCAGCAGTGCATCATGCAATTTTTCTGAATACTAATGGTTGATTTACAAGAAATACACTACCCAATATTGTGAAGCGATCTTTCGTTTCTGTGTCATGTTAACCTTTCATTGGGTTTCCATCAACAAAATATATTGAGGATATGACAAATAATAGAATTTAATATTAGATAGAACAATTCAACACAATTGTCTTATAGGGTTATTAAGAAGTTACATAATTGCAATGTGTTCTTCGTTAGACTTAGGTATAACATATAAAGGCATTTCCAACAAGAAAAAGATCGCTTACGGTTAACATTTTATTGTTATTTTAATCCTATAAGTAACATAAGCTATAAAGTGATGATAATAGATAATAGTAAAAAAAGAAGCATAGAATTATGATTTCGATATCATATGATACTTAAGATAATATATATATATATATATATATATATATATATATATATATATATATATATATATATATATATATATATATATATATATATATATATATATACATATATATATATATATATATATATATATATATATATATATATATATATATATATATATATATATATATATGTATATATATATATATATATATATATATATATATATATATATATATATGTGTATATATATATATATATATATATATATATATATATACATATATATATATATATATGTATATATATAAACGTTGGATTTGGAGTAGTTCCCGTTGAAAGTAAAGTACTCAACCAGTTTTGTTTAGAGGGTAAAGTAAAGAGATCTTTAGATATTTAGTGTTCATATATATATATATATATATATATATATATATATATATATATATAGATATATATATATATATATATATATATATATATATATATATATATATATATATATATATATATATATATATATATATATATATATATATTGTGACGGTGCAGAGTGAGGGTTGTGAACTCAAAGGCAGGATGCAATCAACTGAGTTTTATTAAGGAACACTCTTCTTTATATACAGAACCTCAAGGCAACAGGACATAACATGTTCGGGAGACAGACAATGTTCAGAGCAAAACCGGAGACATGATCATTCAGGTTCTTTTTAGTGTGAGGGAAGAGCGCAGATACAAGCATAATATATACCAAATAATTATGTACAATTGTGTGACACACGGTTGGTACATGGCTCCCCCCTAAAAATTACATACTGTACATGTTAAATAGGGCGCCCTGATCTAGAGAGGCGAACTGTAGGCGGGTCATCTGGTAGAAGATAAGCAGGTTTTAGACGATCAATGGAGACCCAGTCTTCTTTGCCCCGAATGTTTAGTAGGAATGCCTTCGGAGTGTGTCGGATCACAAGGAAAGGGCCCGTGTAAGGGGGTGTTAGTGGTGGCTTGCTAGTGTCGTTGCGCAGGAAGACGTGCATTGCAGAGTGCAAGTCCGTTGGTATGTGATGCTTCGCATGGGGCTTGTAAGTCTGGCGGCACGGAGTAAATTTTCCCACGACGTGACGTATGCGCTGGAGATCGTCGGAGGAGGTTGTAGAAGGAAAGAATTCGGCAGGGACGACCAACGGGTCGCCATACACCATTTCAGCTGCCGAGACGTCGAGGGCGTCTTTAGGAGTAGTCCTTAGTCCCAGGAGGACCCAGGGAAGCTGAGTAAACCAGTTGCAATTCTTGCAGCGGGACATCAAAGCTGCTTTGAGGGTGCGATGAAAACGTTCAACCATTCCATTGGCCGCGGGGTTGTAGGCCGTTGTCTGATGTAGGGTGATGCCCAGGAGATTCGCTAATGACGTCCACAATTGAGAGGTGAAAGTGGTTCCCCTGTCAGAAGTAATATGCTCAGGGATACCGAATCTTGAAATCCATCCGGAGAGTAAGGCAGATGTACATGAGGCGGACGTTGCAGTTTCCATGGGATTGGCTTCAGGCCAACGAGTGGAGCGGTCGATGACTGTAAACAGGTAAGGATGTCCTTGTGATGTGGGTAGGGGGCCTACAACGTCGACGTGAATGTGTGCGAAACGACGATGAGGTTGAGGAAAGGTGCCCACTCCTGAATCCGTGTGTCAATGTACTTTGGAAGTTTGGCAAGAAGTACAGGCGCGGACCCAATCCTTGTCATCCTTAAAAATGCCGTGCCAAATGAACTTTGCCTTCAGCAGCTGTGCAGTAGAACGGCACGAGGGATGTGAAAGGCCGTGAATGAAATCAAACACCTGTCGGCGCATGGGTGCAGGAATCCAAGGTCGCGGTCTACCAGTACTGACGTCACAGAGGAGGGTGGTGTTGGAGTCTTCGAGGGGAAAATCTTCCCAACGGAGGGACGTGCAGGATGTCCTACAAGCTTGATACTCTGGATCCTGTCGTTGGGCTTCAGCCAGGGCGTTGTAATCCAATCCCAGTTGAACGGCAGCCAATGTGTTTCTTGACAGGGCATCGGCAATGGGATTCATTTTCCCAGGGACGTATTGGAGGGTGCAATTGTATTCAGCCACGGCGGAGAGATGTCGGCGTTGACGGGCGGACCAGGCGTCACACTGTCGAGTGAAGGCGTACACCAGAGGCATATGGTCTGTGCGAATGACGAAGGGCGTACCTTCTAAGAAATGGCGAAAGTGACGGACAGCCAAGTGAACCGCCAGCAATTCTCGATCGAAGGTAGAATAAGCCGATTCTGCCTTGGACAGTTTTCTGCTGAAGAAGGCCAATGGGCGGGGCGAGCCTTTGACCACCTGCTCGAGTATTGCACCAATAGCGACGTCGCTGGCATCGGTGGAGAGAAGGAGAGAGGCGTGTGGGATAGGAAAAGTGAGAGCCGCAGCAGTTGATAGGGCCTTCTTTGCATTGCAGAAGGCTGCTTCTTGAAGGGGACCCCACTTCAGGTCCTTCGGCTTGCCCTTGAGGGAGGCATAGAGGGGAGCAAGAGTGGCGGCAATGGCTGGCAGAAAACGGTGATAATAGTTGATCATGGCCTAGAATTCCTGCTGAGCTTTGACGGTCGAGGGCGCGGGGAAGTTCTGAACGGCTGCTACCTTCTCAGGGAGGGGATGGACTCCTTCAGGAGTGATACGGTGCCCTAAGAACGACACTTCGTTGGCGCTAAAGGTACACTTGTCGTACCGGACTACAAGGCAGTTTTGTTGCAGGCGGTCGAGCACGATGCGCAGGTGACGGAGGTGTTCCTCTTTTGAGGAGGAGAACACAAGTATGTTGTGCACATAACATACACAGAAAGGGAGGTCCCATAAGATGCCATCCATGAGACGTTGAAACGTTGCCCCAGCATTACGAAGGCCAAAACAGGAGTAATTGAAGGTGTATGTACCAAACCTAGTGGTGATGGCGGTCTTGGGGATTTCTTCTGGGTTCATAGGCACCTGATAATACCCCTTCAGGAGGTCGAGCATAGAGAAAACCTTCGCTTTGTGCAGGTATGTGGTCACATCGTCAATGTTTGGGAGGGGGTAGTGATCCGGTTCTGTTTGCATGTTCAAGCGCCTCTAATCCCCGCACGGACGGAGGGAGCCGTCTTTCTTCAGAACGATGTGTAAGGGTGACGACCATGGGCTGGAGGCCTTTTGGCAAAGGCCCATTTTCTCCATTTCGGCGAACGTCTGTTTGGCGGCTGCCAATCGTTCCGGTGCCAGACGTCTGAATTTTGCGAAGACTGGGGGTCCCGTCGTCTTGATATGGTGTTAAATACCGTGCTTGGCAGGAACCGTGGGCGTTTGGCGAAGTTCTGGACGGAAATCTTACGGGTACGACGTGAGGAGGTGGGTGTAGGCATCCGTGGGTGCGCTGATGTGGAGAGCGAGGATAGAGGGGGCGGGTTGAAGAGGTGTCGACAAGTACGAGTCTGCGTTGACCAATCGTCGGTGGGCGACATCGACCAGAAGGTGGAAATGAGAGAGGAAATCCTCACCGAGGATTGGCATTGTGACGTCAGCAACGAGACACTTCCAATTGAATTTACCGTTTCCGAACGATAATGCGAGGCTCTCGTAACTGTAGGTGGGTATCGCAGATCCGTTGGCAGCTACCAAGCGGACGTCGGCAGATATAGACAGACTACGTCGTGCCTTGAAGAGTTTCCTTGGCAAAAGAGAACGACAAGCACCCGTGTCTACCAAAAATCACATGCCCGTTCCTGCATCCTGTAAAAAGAAAAGA
>NC_090728.1:7899239-7907013 GCF_036898095.1 Palaemon carinicauda
GATTTACATTCTCCAAAAAAGCCAAAAACAGGACAGACTTTGCCCAATTTAATCCTGTCAAATTCAGGATTTCTACCTAGATTTAGTAAGTATTTATTACTTGGCCATTTTATAACAATTTTATCACTAACACCTGTATTTTTTTTTTAAATAAACCACATATATACATTAACACTGAATTCGCAATCTCACGGAGTATCAGACCCAGAGAAAAATTTCTTTAATGATTTTTTTTTTCTCGGCCAAGAATTCACATCACAGCACCGATCAAAATAAGTGTAGCCCAGCTTAGCCCATCTGGCTGTAGAAAAAGATAAGACGTACTTAGAATTATAATAAACCTATCTCCACTATTACAGCTAATTGGTGAGTATGTAACGCTTGATAATTACGTGATCATTTCATCACTAAGACATTGGTTTAGTCTTACTGCTTCCACTTATTTTTGTCGGTGCTGGGAGGTAAATCGTTTGTTGGTATGATCGATAGCGAAGTCCTTGATTGATTTCTAAAAATGATTTCGCTAGAAGAGGCTAGTCTCGATCTTAATATGAAATCGAACTTTTTTCCAATTGAACATAATTTCTGTTGATTTTTCAATATATATATATATATATATATATATATATATATATATATATATATATATATATATATATATATATATATATATATATATATATTATATATATATATATATATATATATATAAATTCAGAATTGGAATATCTCAACGTGGTGAAAGGTTGTGTGTATCGCCTTGATTACCATAGCTGCACTACTCAAGGCCACCCATACTAGGATGGTTTGCTGTGAGCCTTCAGACAAGAGTCCCCCCACCAACATCAATCCACAATTTGCAAGTGTGGTGATGAAAACTGGCAAACCTCCAGACATAAATAAGAACGTGTCTGACACCAATTTAATAGAATCATAATTATGCCACTGCAGCGTAACTGATTTCACCTGAAATTTCCTGTAAATTCGACACCAATCATTCTCATTCTAGTCGAAGAGAGAGAAATATCTACCTGTTTCATCCACATTGGCACTCCTATCGTGTGATTCATTATCGACGAACATGTGTAACATGGATTCACTAAATCTCATATTTGATAACTAATTTGACCGTAAATTAGAAGACCTTTTTGCCTATCAGGATACCATGTTGCAGTTAAGAATTTCTAATTTGCATTGAGGAACGATAATGCAAGTTTAAGAGGAAGTAGAGAAAACTTTGACATTGTTGGATCTGGCCCTAATCACAATGAAGAAAGAAAAAAATTATGTAATGACACCTGGAAGCAAGAATTAGCAACTGTAACTACAGGATTAAGCAGGAAGTTTACTAGAGTACGGAAGACTTTTTCGATGAATTTGTAGAACGCTTCTAACCGTTTATAATTTTGGAGAAAACCCATTGAGCTAGGCCTTTGTGTTATAATTGTCCTACGATACCTTGCAACTATATAATCCCCTATCTTCCCAAGTCCGTGAAGCTCCCAACACAATCGGCAGAATCACAATCCTGTCGATTGTGTTGGGACTTGTTGAGCCCTTGTAGCTCCCTATGGGAGGTTGGGCCATGTAGGTACCTAGCAATTCACAGGAACAGAAGGCGGTAGCCGATGGCTATGAGCAGCGATAGCATTTTCCACACACCCTTGGAGCAATAAATAGGAAATACATTTGTATTTACAACCAAGCCTTTGAAGGAACCCATTATTTTAATCAAAGGTTCTACTATATTCTACTACTATGAGATGGAGAAGTTATTAAAAAATAGTGTAATACTTTTTGTAATAATTTTTACCAAAGCTTTGGATGAAGATGACCTTTACTATATTATGTTTTGCACCTCTACCTAATTTTTGACGGAATGCTGTAGTACTTACTGATAGATAAGGTAGTTTTACGAGTAAAATCGGCATTCAGACATCACAGCTAGCCCCACATTTAGTTAAGGGTTCAGAAACATTACATGAAAAACTGACGTCATGAGTCTCCGCCCACCATGATGTGATGATGCCCAACTCAACTACGTGACCACTGACAGATTAATGGGTAATTGTTATTGTAAAACAGGTTATTCTACAATGATGAACTTGGTGTGGTTCCTGAGACATAGACGTGACCGTAAACCGGTGTCTGTTATGATACTACTCTTTTTAAATGTGGGAATATCCATGACAGGACTTAAGAATGTTTTAGTAAGGAAGTATAGAGCAGACCATATTCGTTAGGTGTAAAATTTACGTCCAAGCATCAATCTGCACAGTTTCACCTACCATTTATCTTCTATTATGATTTACTGAAAAATAATCTAATGGAGATTATGAAACCAAAAACAAATCTTTTTTATTAACCATTAGAAACCGGAATACATCTAAGAATAACATAACCACCTCTCTCTCCCTTCAGCAAATATAAAGGGAACTTCTCAAAACACAGAAACAATTGAATAAATTAACAATAAAACAATCTCATTTGAAATAAACATGTTACAAAATAATACTTTAAATTTGGGTACTGACCATAACCTTATTAAGATTATTCCGTGGTCAACGGCGACTCCTGAACGTGGGATATCTCATGTCAAAAGCGTAGTCTGTCATTGCTCATAAATATTAAAGATAACTTCTCTCTAAGTAAGTTTCATATTTACTATATGCTACTTCTTATATCTAAGCCTTTTATTTAGCATCAAGATTAAAAAAAAAAAATATGTAATAACGATAATAAAAGATATAAAACAATGACGTTTTAATAAAGAAATAAAACTAATAGCCTATCATGTGCATTTTCGAGTTTTTTTTTAATTTTCTACCGAAGTTTAAAGCAGGAATCAAACAAGTCATTTTTTCCTCAAGGTTTTTGTCAACCTTCAGCTGATGACAGCCACCTAAAGTTGTGTATCGTCATACTACGATGTCGTGGTTCGAGAAGCAAATTGAGAAAAACTGTAAGCGAAACCGATCAGAAAACATTATCCTAGCGCCCAGAAATTTTCTATCTGTTGCAGTAATATGTATTATGGGAGTATTACGTGAATTGAAAAATTTACGAATACTACAGGATTAACAAATCAAATTACTATTATCTCTTGAGACTTGTAGGACTCCACATTGAAAAGCAAGAGCACATCCCATATGCAGCAGACATTATGATTTTTTTGCATCCAAAGTCATACTCCAAGTTGGGATGCCAACATTTCGAGCAACAACCAACCGTGTTTTCAGTTTAATTACAGCTTCAGTCATAGTTAGCGCATCTCTCTCTCTCTCTCTCTCTCTCTCTCCTCTCTCTCTCTCTCTCTCTCTCTCTCTCTAAACTAATTCATCCGAATTTGTATGGTAAAATAGTTACAGTAAAGCATGATATATAAAGTGATCTATTTTCCTCTCTCTCTCTCTCTCTCTCTCTCTCTCTCTCTCTCTCTCTCTCTCTCTCTCTCTCTCTCTCTCTCTCACACCAAACTAATCCATCTGAATTTAGAAGTAAAAGAGTTACAGAAAAACACGAAGTATAACTATAATCCTATTGGTCTCTCTCTCTCTCTCTCTCTCTCTCTCTCTCTCTCTCTCTCTCTCTCTCTCTGTAGACAAATCAGTCCGAATATATATGGTGAAAAGTTAGAGTAAAACACAAAATATATCCTGATCTATTTTTCTGTTAATACTACTAATTTTTTTTTTCTCTCTCTCTCTCTCTCTCTCTCTCTCTCCTCTCTCTCTCTCTCTCTCTCTCTCTCTCTCTCAACGAATTCATCCGAATGTTTATGGTGAAAAGTTAGAGTAAAAAATTAAATATAAAATGATTCCTTTTTCTGTAAATCCTATTGCTCTCTCTCTCTCTCTCTCTCTCTCTCTCTCTCTCTCTCTCTCTCTCTCTCTCTCTCTCTCTCTCTCTCTCTCTCTCTCTCCATCCGAATTTTTATAGTAAAAAGTTACAGGAAAACTTGACATAAAACATGATTCCTATTTCTGCTCTCTCTCTCTCTCTCTCTCTCTCTCTCTCTCTCTCTCTCTCTCTCTCTCTCTCTCTCCTCTCTCTCTCTCTCTCTCTCTCTCTCTTTAAACTAATCCATCCGAATTTTATCTATAAATCCTCTCTCTCTCTCTCTCTCTCTCTCTCTCTCTCTCCTCTCTCTCTCTCTCTCTCTCTCTCTCTCTCTCTCTCTAAACAAATCAGTCCGAATATATTGTATATGGTGAAAAGTTAGAGTAAAACATGAAGTATAACCTGATCTATTTTTCTGTCGATCATATTATTCTCTCTCTCTCTCTCTCTCTCTCTCTCTCTCTCCTCTCTCTCTCTCTCTCTCTCTCTCTCTCTCTCTCTCTTAACGAATCCATCCGAATGTTTATGGTAAAAAGTTACAGGAAAACTTGACATATTACAAGATTCCTCTCTCTCTCTCTCTCTCTCTCTCTCTCTCTCTCTCTCTCTCTCTCTCTCTCTCTCTCTCTCTCTCTCTCTCTCGCCAAAACTAATCCATTCGAGTATGTATAGTAAAAGTTACAGGAAAACCTGAAATATAACCTGATCCAGTTTTCTGTAAAGCCTATTGCTCTCTCTCTCTCTCTCTCTCTCTCTCTCTCTCTCTCTCTCTCTCTCTCTCTCTCTCTCTCTCTCCAAACTAATCCATCCGAATTTATATGGTGAAAAGTGCAATATAGCTGTAAGTTTTCGTGAATAGTCGGTGATTAGTTACAGGTAAAAAAAGTGGGATAAAATGTCGGCATAGGCTAGTTATCTTGTGAATTACTAAAAATCAGATCAAGATGGCGTTCTATAACACAGGCAAAGCTTGGAGGGACTTTGCTGCAATCAGCAAAAGTAAATTCCATGAGTTGGTGAAATAAGAACTAGACCATTTGGTAACAGAGTTCGCTAGTAACTCCAACCAGTGTGGCGGATCAGATATATTGAAACAATATGATCCAACAAACTGGACCAAGTCTGCAGAAAAAATCAGCAAATAATAGAAGAAATCCCAAAGAAAATCCAGGTGATAAATAGACTTATAAGAGAAGTTTACATCAATCAACATATTCCGCCAAAGAACAATAAGAAATCCAAGATGGTGAATATGCTGATCGATGCATTGGGAAAAAGAATGCCAAAATGGTGCAATACATGTAAGATGTGGTATTCCATTATTAATCCATAACAGATTATCAGGAAATGCAATGCATGTCATGTACCAACACATCCTACTTGCGCTGAAGTGCAACAAATATAAAAAATAAAGACAAAAAGGTATTCTGCTCAACATGCTTAGTCTGGATATAAAATATAATTAAGTTGAGACTGAATCTGCAAATAACTGAAGAAGAAGAAGAAGAAGAAGAAGAAGAAGAAGAAGAAGAAGAAGAAGAAGAAGAAGAAGAGAAAAATAAACAGGGTATGTGAAAGGATGCAGAGGAAATCACTGGTACAACATATGATGCCATCCAACCACATACTTACGATGGAATAAATCATCAGAGGAAACAAATAATAGACCCAAGAGACTCTACCTAGACATACATACTTTTAGGGAAGAGCAAGAACAAGAAAAAAAGGAAAGAAAGATATAGTAGGCAATTCACTGAAAAGAGGGAATTGCAGATTTAGCGAAAGATGCTACTACAAGCATCCAAAGAAATGCCATCATTATGAAATATATGGTAAATGTGCGTATTTCGGCGGATATAGAGAAAAATGCAGAGATCTCCATCCAAAAATATGCAAAAACCTGAAAGAAGGAAAAGGATGCAATAAATGTCGATATATACATCCTGCAACCATGAATGAAAGTCAGAAAACTCAGCAAATACAAAAGAAAAATGAAATAAAAAAAAAAACAAGCCAAGTATATACCTCGCTATGCGCAAAAGGGCCCAACATATGATGCTTTTCAACTCAAATATGCACAATCAGAGCCCAACTACAAATAATGCCAGGGGTTGGTGCAGACATGGGGATAATTGCAGGTATACACACAGAAATAAATATGAAGGCGAAAGAGCAAATATAATAGAAAAGTTGGATTTTTGAATGGCAGAATTCCTGGAAATGAAGAAAAAAAAACATCATATCAGAACAGGAAGGAAGCATGGGAGAATCAGTATTATTACCAATATTAAATAATGGGGATGAAAAACAAAACGAAATAGTGAAGAATGCACAGGGTTTAGTCACGAGTAACTCTAAAAGGAAAATATAATTCTTAGAAGAATAACCCGAATTTCAAAAATAGATATATTAAATACAAGTGAAACATGGTATTCCTAAGAGACTGACAGTAATGACCAGATAAAGAGTTTCCAAACATATAGATCAGACAGAACAAATAGGAATCAAAGGGGAACCGCAATATATGGAAGAGACGTAAATCAAGGAAAAGTCTGTGAAAAATACAGCAACACAGAATGTGAATTGATTGCGGTAGAATTTGAATATGAAAAACTAGTGAATATTGTAGTTTACAGACCCCCAAATACTAAGGAGTTTGACATAATAATTGAAAAATAGATGATATATGTAGAAACTATAAAGACTGGAATATACTCCTATTCGGAGATTTTAACTTTCCTTTCATGGATTGGAGAGAACGGATAAAAGAAAGTGGTTGTATAAATACATATAAAAAAGAGAGTAATAGTAGCACAGAAGATAAGAGGCAATTTGAAAATCTTCAAGATATGCTATTAGAAAATAATATGCAACAAATAAACCACCTTCCAACAGGAAAGGACAATGTCCTAGATTTAGTATTTGTGAATGAGGTTAATTACGTCAAAGAAAAAATAGTGTATAAGACGGGAATTTCAGACCACAATGTCATAGAATTAATAGTCCATTCAAAAGCAGGTGATCGCAGAAATAATCAAAACAAAAAATGATTGGAAGGATATGGAAAATATAATTTTTATAGTAAGAATATAAAATGGTTTGAAATAAATGAAGAATTGAAGAAAGAATGGAAAAATGCTTTTGTAAGTAATAATATACAGGAAAATACAGATATACTTTACAAAATACTGGAGAAAATTGTTGAAAAATATGTACCGAAAAAAAAAAATAAATAAATAGACATCAGACATGCATACCAAGAGAGAGAAGGATCTTATTCCAGAAAATTAGGAAGTGGTAGAAAAATCTTGCAAAAGAAAAAAAATGTATGCAAAATGATGGAAATAACAAGTAAGATAGACAATGAACAACAAAAGATTATACAATCGAAAGAAAATGAAAAAAGGGACTTACTGTAGAAGAGAGGACTCTTCAAACCCCCCCCCCCCCAAAAAAAAAGTACTTTACTCCTATGCAAAAAAGATGAATCCTGGGAGATTAGAAATAGACCTTCTAAGATATGAAGGATGGTTAACAAATAAAAAGAAGGAAATATGCAACATATTAGCAGAAAAACATATGAGTGAATTCACGCCAAGGATTGCGAATGAGAATAAATGAGATAAGAAAATGTTGAATATCTAACGGATATAGATAATGAAGCAGATATTGTGCAGGCTATAACCGCAATTAAAAATGGATCGGGGGCCAGACCAGAAGGAGTTCAAGCGATTTTGTTAAAATAACTTGCTCTCACTAACGTAAAGCCGCTTGCGCTACTGCGAAGACAAAGTGTAGATATGAGAGATATATATGTTGAACATAAATTATCTTATATAACCCCTATTTTCAAAAGTGGATCAAGACTAAAGGCAAGCAATTATAGACCAGTTAGTGTAACATCACATATTATAAAAGTGTATGAAAGGGTGAT
>NC_090728.1:7907513-7920013 GCF_036898095.1 Palaemon carinicauda
ACAACCTTTAGTAAGGTCTTGACGATGAGACTACTATAGTCAATTCTGTATAGTGAGGCAGATATACACTGACTCGCTGTGGTGCCCTTTTAGCTCGGGGAAAGTTTCCTGATCGTTGCTTGGTTGGAGAATATAACTCTAACCAATCAGAGAACGGGAAGCTTTTCCGAGCTAAAATGGCATCGCAGCGAGTCAGTGCAAATGCGCCTCATTAAAAAAAATGAGTATAGTCCTATAGACCTTGGCTAGTCCTATACTCCTACTCGGTCTAGCTGTGCCCCATCTCACTGGTTGCAGCACATTTGGAATATAACGAAGCGTTGTGTGTATGACATTCATAAAACCCATTCTCTCATTATCATTGACAATCCCTACCTTTAACTTCTCCTAACTTCGCACTCATTTTCAAACTTCTCAATAAAGATTTCAAAATTTTTAATCGATGAGCCTTAAGGTGAACTGAACAGTTGATACAATAAATTCGGAGTAATGAGAAAAGTGAACCATGTACATTATGAAAAAAGAAAATAATAATTTACCTTGTAAGTCTTCAATTATTATTCTATGACCTTTAAAAGGTCTACTCAGGCCTTTGTTATTTTCTGTTTGTTTGCTTGTCTTCTTGTTTGTTAAACAGACATTTAGAGAGGAGTGTTTAGTATGCAAACAAACCACTTTCCCTGATGACTCTGATTAACAATGTTATAAAATATTTACCGTAAATTCGGTCCCTTTCAACTGCAAAAGTAAATCGTAACACATTTATAGTCTTTTCCTGAAATCTTTAGGTGATGTTATATATATATATATATATATATATATATATATATATATATATATATATATATATATATATATATATATATATTCGTGGCAAAACGTGGGAATCGTTCTCCAAAAGTAAATCGTGACACATTTATAGTCTTTCAATGAACCCTTTAGGTGGTGTATATATATATATATATATATATATATATATATATATATATATATATATATATATATATATATATATATATATATATATATATATATATATATATATATATATATATATATATATATGCGGGGCACAACGGGAAAATCGTTCTGTGTAGGACAGAAGTTATGGTCAATATCATGAATTTGCAATTTGAGACTTTCTAAATCAGGATTCAGGTTACGTGGATATTAGATTGAAAAAGGAACTATCAGGAAAGGTAAATTTTTAAAGCGAGTAGAGAATATTCTTATGCTATTTGAAATAAAAACCACTTGAATTTTTTGTTTAATATAAATATAGCTACAAGTTTATTGTAGTAGATATAAAAATAAATCATATTTTTCTGACAGGGATTCATAAAATGAGATTGTATTACTTGTTTTAATCTGCATGTTATCATATTTCCCTTGAGAACTTTACGTGAAAACAAGCAAGAATAGAATGGTTAGATGGAAGCTGAATCACAATACTATTGCCATAATTAAGTTGTATCGTTTTTCATTGTATGAGTGTGATTATTAGCACATTCTCAACTAAATGGTGCATACATAACTAATTTTTCATTAAGGGCACAAACTACGGATATATTATTTGTGAGATTTTAATATATATATATATATATATATATATATATATATATATATATATATATATATATATATATATATATATATATATATATGTATATATATATATATATATATATGTATATATATATATATATACGTATATATATATATATATATATATATATATATATATATATATATGTATATATATATATATATTGTGTATATATATATGTATATATATATACAATATGAATATATATATATATATATATATATATATATATATATATATATATATATATATATATATATATATATATATATATATATATATATATATATATATATATATATATATATATATATATATATATATATATATATATATATATATATTGTGTTCAGCAGGGTCCAAAAAACATCAGTTAACAGGCCATAATTTATTTAGAGACGTTTCGAACATTGCAATGTACATTATCAATCTGTAAAAGATATAAATATAAAATTCTTAAAATTTGTACATTAATTTAAAACAAAATAGTAAAAGAGTATTAAAACATTATTGATTTTATAACGGAAAATCGTAAAAAACTAAAACAGTAAAACAAAAGAGAACCAGTGCTCACCAGACCATCCATAGGAAAAGGTGAAGAACGAATGAGTAAAAATTGTTACCCACCTACGACTTCAGTTATGCTAAGAAAAGAGGAGAGGCGGAGATATTAGAGTTTAAAGAAGGAAAAAGCCGTTTGATATATAATGACTCAAGGGTAGTTAGAATTTCGCTTTGTTTTGTCCCACCAATAATTGAAAAGTGTTTTTTGTTAACTTGGATTTTGCAAATGGCGGCATGATTCCTTATATTAGGAAATTCTGGGTTACCAAGTCTCTGACCCGTTCTAAAGCTGTATCCCATATGGCTACAGTATCTCACCTGCAACAACCTTCGGCAAGATACAACATAAATACCGGGACATCCCGGGCACTTGAATTTATAAATGATGTTGGACCTCATGAAGGTCTGCAGTTTGTCCTTGTAGCCAAAAAATACATTAATTTTGAGTGGATTGATTGGGATTAGTTTGATGTTGAGGCAGCCGAACTCTTTTTCTATTAATTTCTTAAGTTTGATGGAAAACTTGTTGTCAGATAAGTAAGGAATTTTAGCGAAAATATTTTTTTTTTTTTTTTGACATTATACGATGGTACTGTAGTGGAGAAATGTCGCAAAAGGAGCTTGTTTATAACCTTATGAACCATACTTTCAGGGTAAGAGTTTTGCTTGAAAAAATTAACCAAAAATAAAATCTCCTTATGAAAGAGTGACCAGCTTGAGGAATAACGCAGCGCCCTATAAACAAGTGTGTATATAGCATTTAGTTTAAAATTAAAAAAACAGGAACTATGAAAATTGTTGTAAAGGCCAGTGTATGTCTTTTTCCGATACACAGATGTTATAAATTCACCATTGTCTCTGCTTACGTTAATGACTAAAAAAGGTAGAGAATTGTTGTTCTCTTTTTCTATAGTGAACTTCATATTTTGGTGTTGAATATTTATATGGTTTAAAAACATTTCACTATGCCATGGTTGTTTAAATAACACATAAGTGTCATCAACATATCTTCTATAATACACTGGCTTAAAAATGTCTGGACAACTATTTAAAAAATTTTTAAAATAGTTGTCCAGACACTTTTAAGCCAGTGTATTATAGAAGATATGTTGATGACACTTTTGTGTTATTTAAACAACCATGGCATAGTGAAATGTTTTTAAACCATATAAATATTCAACACCAAAATATGAAGTTCACTATAGAAAAAGAGAACAACAACTCTCTACCTTTTTTAGACATTAACGTAAGCAGAGACAATGGTGAATTTATAACATCTGTGTATCGGAAAAAGACATACACTGGCCTTGCCAACAATTTTTATAGTTCCTGTTTTTTTAATTTTAAACTAAATGCTATATACACACTTGTTTATAGGGCGCTGCGTTATTCCTCAAGCTGGTCACTCTTTCATAAGGAGATTTTATTTTTGGTTAATTTTTTCAAGCAAAACTCTTACCCTGAAAGTATGGTTCATAAGGTTATAAACAAGCTCCTTTTGCGACATTTCTCCACTACAGTACCATCGTATAATGTCAAAAAGAAAAATATTTTCGCTACAATTCCTTACTTATCTGACAACAAGTTTTCCATCAAACTTAAGAAAATAATAGAAAAAGAGTTCGGCTGCCTCAACATCAAACTAATCCCAATCAATCCACTCAAAATTAATGTATTTTTTGGCTACAAGGACAAACTGCAGACCTTCATGAGGTCCAACATCATTTATAAATTCAAGTGCC
Organism: Palaemon carinicauda; assembly: GCF_036898095.1. Taxonomy (NCBI): domain Eukaryota; kingdom Metazoa; phylum Arthropoda; class Malacostraca; order Decapoda; family Palaemonidae; genus Palaemon; species Palaemon carinicauda. The sequence continues at coordinate 7,911,426 of NC_090728.1, forward strand.
CGGGATGTCCCGGTATTTATGTTGGATCTTGCCGAAGGTTGTTGCAGGTGAGATACTGTAGCCATATGGGATACAGCTTTAGAACGGGTCAGAGACTTGGTAACCCAGAATTTTCTAATATAAGGAATCATGCCGCCATTTGCAAAATCCAAGTTAACAAAAAACACTTTTCAATTATTGGTGGGACAAAACAAAGCGAATTTCTAACTACCCTTGAGTCATTATATATCAAACGGCTTGTTCCTTCTTTAAACTCTAATATCTCCGCATCTCCTCTTTTCTTAGCATAACTGAAGCCGTAGGTGGGTAACAATTTTTACTCATTCGTTCTTCACCTTTTCCTATGGATGGTCTGGTGAGCACTGGTTCTCTTTTGTTTTACTGTTTTAGTTTTTTACGATTTTCCGTTATAAAATCAATAATGTTTTAATACTCTTTTACTATTTTGTTTTAAATTAATGTACACATTTTAAGAATTTTATATTTATATCTTTTACAGATTGATAATGAACATTGCAATGTTCGAAACGTCTCTAAATAAATTATGGCCTGTTAACTGATGTTTTTTGGACCCTGCTGAACACCAAATATTATATCTTCACCTGTAATTCCTGGATACGTCTGTGATGTTACATCGACTTCTTTTCGTCTTTCTCTTCGCGTTTAAGCTGAGATGTCGCCGTTTTCAGCACTTTTCGCAACTCCTCCAACATCGCTATCCACCAGTGACCCTGACCACCTCGAGAAAACTGGAGAAATCGACCTTGAAAGAAGAGAAAGCCAAGTGTGATTTGGATTTCCTGCAGTATTGTCTTTTAAATGGAGTACACCCAAAGTTTGTTCGGTTCAGGCTCTACAAGACCTCGTTATATCACACCGAATTTTACAGAAATGCCTTGGACGAACTACTTAAGAAGGAGATTGAGACTAAGCAGAAACTTATTGAAAATACAAGTACTAATATTTGTCGCCTTCGAGAACAACTTTTTAATGATTTATCTTTTATTGACCGTTTTATTTATCAGAAACTTTTTAATGATTTTGTAAATGATTATGTCTCATCTGTACAACTACGACATCAAAAGAAACTTAAAGCACTAGGTGTTGTTACTCCTAATTTTAATAAGAGAAACTGTTGTATTTTTAATTTATCTAACTATGTTCTCTCCAAAAGAGAAGAGTTTTTGTTATCATTTGGGTTGGATTTCAATTTGCCCTCCTACAGACCTAAGTATGCAGACTTCTACTTTCCTTTCGAAATGCTTTTTCAACGACTCAAGGGTTTAAATTTGATCAATGACCTCAGTGTTTTGCAACATAAGTTGTCTTCCCTTTTAAATAAAACTTACACTAAGTTGAGAGTGTCTTGGACACCGTTTTTCAGGAAAGAGGATTTGAGTATCCTACAAAAACTAGGTAAACGAGATAGTTTTGTTATTTGTAAACCAGATAAGGGTAAAGGTGTTGTACTGCTCAATAAATCAGACTATATTGATAAGGTTAATAACATTCTTGCAGACCAAACTAAATTTAAATTACATGGTGAACCAAATTTTTTGGACATTTACAAAAAAGAAGACAAAATTAACAGATTTTTGAGAAAACTAAAAAATGAAGGTATTTTAAATGAAATAACGTATCAGAAACTTTTTGTGACAGGTTCTTCTTTTAGTATTTTATATGGACTACCAAAGATACATAAGGAAGGAGTTCCAATCAGACCCATTATGGCAGCCTATAACAACCCGTCTTATACAATATCAAAACACCTTGTCTCTTTACTCAGTGATTTCTCGTGCAACCAGTTCTCACTAAAAAATGGCTGTGAGTTTCAGCAACAAATAATTTTACAAGATGGTGATCTACATATGACAAGTTTTGATGTAGAATCTCTTTTTACAAATGTGCCACTAAATGAAACAATTAATATTATTTTAGATAAAATTTTTTATGACGATCAAGTTATTTTTCATGGTTTTAACAGACATTATTTTAAGACTTTTCTTGAGCTTGCTGTGCAAGACTCCATGTTTGTTTTTAATGGCCAACTCTATTCGCAGGTCGATGGAGTTGCCATGGGTTCCCCGTTAGGACCCTTGTTTGCAAATATGTTTATGTCATCTTTTGAAGAAAATTTTTTAAATAGTTCTCCAGACACTTTTAAGCCAGTGTATTATAGAAGATATGTTGATGACACTTTTGTGTTATTTAAACAACCATGGCATAGTGAAATGTTTTTAAACCATATAAATATTCAACACCAAAATATGAAGTTCACTATAGAAAAAGAGAACAACAACTCTCTACCTTTTTTAGACATTAACGTAAGCAGAGACAATGGTGAATTTATAACATCTGTGTATGGGAAAAAGACATACACTGGCCTTGCCAACCATTTTTATAGTTCCTGTTTTTTAAATTTTAAACTAAATGCTATATACACACTTGTTTATAGGGCGCTGCGTTATTCCTCAAGCTGGTCACTCTTTCATAAGGAGATTTTATTTTTGGTTAATTTTTTCAAGCAAAACTCTTACCCTGAAAGTATGGTTCATAAGGTTATAAACAAGCTCCTTTTGCGACATTTCTCCACTACAGTACCATCGTATAATGTCAAAAAAAAAAATATTTTCGCTAAAATTCCTTACTTATCTGACAACAAGTTTTCCATCAAACTTAAGAAAATAATAGAAAAAGAGTTCGGCTGCCTCAACATCAAACTAATCCCAATCAATCCACTCAAAATTAATGTATTTTTTGGCTACAAGGACAAACTGCAGACCTTCATGAGGTCCAACATCATTTATAAATTCAAGTGCCCGGGATGTCCCGGTATTTATGTTGGATCTTGCCGAAGGTTGTTGCAGGTGAGATACTGTAGCCATATGGGATACAGCTTTAGAACGGGTCAGAGACTTGGTAACCCAGAATTTTCTAATATAAGGAATCATGCCGCCATTTGCAAAATCCAAGTTAACAAAAAACACTTTTCAATTATTGGTGGGACAAAACAAAGCGAATTTCTAACTACCCTTGAGTCATTATATATCAAACGGCTTGTTCCTTCTTTAAACTCTAATATCTCCGCCTCTGCTCTTTTCTTAGCATAACTGAAGTCGTAGGTGGGTAACAATTTTTACTCATTCGTTCTTCACCTTTTCCTATGGATGGTCTGGTGAGCACTGGTTCTCTTTTGTTTTACTGTTTTAGTTTTTTACGATTTTCCGTTATAAAATTAATAATGTTTTAATACTCTTTTACTATTTTGTTTTAAATTAATGTACAAATTTTAAGAATTTTATATTTATATCTTTTACAGATTGATAATGAACATTGCAATGTTCGAAACGTCTCTAAATAAATTATGGCCTGTTAACTGATGTTTTTTGGACCCTGCTGAACACCAAATATTATATCTTCACCTGTAATTCATATATATATATATATATATATATATATATATATGTATGTATATATATATACATATATACATACATATATATATATATATATATATATATATATATATATATATATATATATATATGTATGTATATATATATATATATATATATATATATATATATATATATATATATGTATGTATATATATATACATATATACATATATATATATATATATATATATATATATATATATATATATATATATATATATATATATATATATATATATATATATATATATATATATGTATATGTATATATATATATATATATATATATATATATATATATATATATATATATATATATGTATATACGTATATATATATACATATACATATATGTATATATATATATATATATATATATATATATATATATATATATATATATATATATATATATATATATATATATATATGTAGATTTATATACTCGTGTAGAGTAAATACAATAGTTTATTCATGATTATATTTATATCTCATTTGTACATTAGAGAGATGATACCCAGTCCATAAAATGAGCTTTTCTAGTATAGATTTAAGATTTATATATCATTTACTTAAGTCCTTTACCTTTAATTTTATTGTATTCTGTACTCAAGGTAGTATATGTAGATTTGCGTTATTTTTAAGAATTAACTTTTATATCACGTAATTTTGTTACGAAGTCTCACTTAATATGTTTGGGAATGTTATTTGATCATACATAATAAGAACAAGTGCTTAGGTAATGTTCTTTTATATTTCATGAGGTATTGCGTCATGTTTGAGAGAGAATGCTCAGTAACATGTGCTTTGGAAAATTCTGTACAATATGCTTTATAAACGTCGCAAAGAAGTTATTTCTCTTTTAGGGACAAAGGGTGGGCAGACTGAGAGTAGCGTTCGGGAAAGCGATACTTGGCAACTCTGGAGTCTTGTTCAGCTGCCACGCTTCCAGACCCCAGTCTGGGAATCTTCCGGGAGTAGCAGTTAGGTTTTAAATAAAAGGCGAATAGCCAGGTTACCACCCTTAATATTGTTCTCTCGACACCTCTCTCACTCTCACACGCAACCCAGTGTATTGTTTTTGAAAGTGTACAGTACGGTTAGTGTGTCTTCTCCTAAGTGACTCTGTGACCCAAAGAAAATCGTGTGTCGACAATATACGTAAGACAAACGGTGGTTTTGAATTCATTGCATTAGAGTGAGTGTTGGCATTTTTTAAAGTTTTGTAAACGGTCCTGTAGGAAGGTTAGATTTTGTAACGTGATCTGGTTATCTTTTCATTAAGTATCAAACATGAACATTGTATTATTAAATTTTATTTCAAGTTTTATTAATAATTTATATTACATTATTTCTTTTCTCAGTCAAAGGTTTATTCAGATATAATAGTTCAAGTCAAGTTGATATATAATTTACAGATTTTAACGTTTTTGTCTCAAGCTAAGTTTTGTTCAGACTTATTTTTTTTCCTAGTGACTTATTTTGTTATTATATAAATTTTTTCAAGGTGTCGTACTTTATATAGAATATATTCATTATTGTAAAGAGTATATTTTTCCAATCACTAATTTTTTCAATCAGGTTCCGTTTGTATCCTGGTAAGAACCACAGTAAGTTTTCAATGATACTTAAGATTAATTTCCTAGTTTAGTTTTGAGTGTACTGAAGATATCTTTGGATATTCAGTGTTTTATATATGAGTGCCAGGGAGTTATTTAACTGTCTCAGAATTCGGGTATTAATTTTTTAAAGTATAGCAGTTTTAAGGTATAAGCAAACAAGGGAGTTTGGATTTGAAAAGGTGGATTAACTTTGCAGTCGTAGTTTATATAATATCATTTGTTTAGTGCCCAGTCACTAGCCATAGTATAATATATTCTAATACCCAGATGCTGGGGATCGATTCAGTTTGTTTCAAATATTGCTGATAATAGGGTCGTGTTTTGAATGAAGGTTTTTGAATAGTACAGTACTGATAGGATTTTGAGTATTTTTAGTACTGTATATTAATTTTAGGAGAGGGATTAATTATTGTAAAATTAGAAGATGGCACCGTGTAATATTCAAGAGTTCTTTAATAACCCAAGTGTTCAGGAATTGTTAGAAGCTAAGAAGCTAATGTAACTAAAGCTCAGAGGCTTTCTATCTTAATGGCATGTGTTGGCCATGCAACGATTGGAATGATTAAAGCCCAAATCAAGTGTATAGCCTTAAAAGCGTTGATAAATTCGGGAAAGTTGTCGGAAGTTAGTGTTTTGGAAGCTTGAGAACTGTTGGAGGAGGCTGAGGAAGAAATTTTAACGAAGCAAAGACCAGTTGACCCACAAACTGAAGGCATGAAAGCAGATAGGGATGTTGAGGCAGAAATTCAACAAATTGCAGCAGAGGAGAATTTGATCAAGTTGAAGATGATGGCGGAAGAGAAAGAAAAAGCACGACATGCGAGGGAAATGGAAGTAAGACGGGAAGAAAGAAAGAATGAAATGGATGCAAAGCAAGAAAAAGAATCCCAAGAGATTGCTAGACATGCAAGGTTGAAGGAAGTGACGGAAATCACAGAACGAGAAGAAAGAGTAAGAAAACGGGAAAAAAAAAGAGAGGAGAAAAACAACATGAAAGAGGAGGTATGCGCTGGGGTTAAAGCTGTTGCACTCACGAGCAGAGCTGACCACGCAAAACCAAGATGGCCCCTGTTAAGCACAATCCAGTGTTTAATGTGTCGGAAGCCCAGATGTTATTTCCAAGGTTACCGAAAGAGTCTCAAGATAAGTTCTTCAATCATTTTGAAACGGGCATAGCGACGATAATATGGCTAGAAGATAAATGGTCTGTGTTATTGTAGAGTGTGCTCTTTGGGAAAGGCCGCAGTGCATACTTACCCTTATCTCTGGAGCAGAGGATGGAGTATCAAGAAGTGAAGAGGGGCGTTCTCCAAGTGTATCAGATGACCCTTGATTATTGTAATGATAGGTTCAGAAGTTTGAGAAAGGACGAGAAAATGACTTTCCTGGATTATGCTTATAAGTTACGAAGATGTTTTAAGAGATGGACAGAGGCTGATAACATAAAGGAGATGGCTGATTTGGAAGAACTGATAATCACAGACAGTATCTAGGAGGAATTCCTGAACAGATTAGACCGTTCTTGAGAGAGAGAGAGATGAAAAAACTTGATAAAGCCGCTTCGTTGAGTGAAGATTATAATATTATCAGTCGTAAACCCTCATTGCACACAAAGTTCAAACCGTCGTTATGACCAAGGGTCAAAAAATTTACCAAACCATGGAAACCAGTTCAGTAATACCTATGGAAACAAGTTTAACAGTTACAATGGAAGTATCACTGCTACTGTCTCTAAGCAGAATGCGATAGTACCACAGCAACAAATGTCAAATCGTCCTTCTTCAAGTATTATGAAAAACATGCAGATGGTTGATATTGTCGGTTTCAAGTGTGTCAAGAGAGGCCAGATTAGTAAGGAAAGTTGGTCAAACTAATCGAAAACAGTCGCCCAAGTGATTATGGGTAATTCAACCTCATAGAATACAAAAACGAAGAAACAATGGGGAAAAGACTAAGAGGAAAACAAACCAGCCAACGTTTACACGACGAACAGGACAAACCCATACAGGATGGATGCCTTTAAACCATATATTTATAAAGTTATGTTAACAGCAATAGATGGAATTGAGCGAACCCTGGTCAGGATATTGTGCGACACAGGTTATAACAATAGTGTGGTGGTACAAGGAGCACACCCATTGGTAGAACAGTCTCTCAAAGGGGACTCAAAGATTTTGAAAGGAATAAAAGGTGAGGAGGTCACCCCTATTAGCCCTTTAAAACATTCTTGCGAATTGGTGATTGGTAATTTTGACTTTGAGATAAAGGATTCATTGGTTATCGAAGGAGTAGACGTCCTACTGGGAAATGAGGTGGGTGGGGCGCTGTTCGGGCCTTGTCCTATTGTAATGGAGAAATCTTTGAAGTATGGTTCTACGACTAAACTTGCGAAGGACTACCTGTATCTGTTTCCTATTTGTGTTACGATTAGGATCATGAAGAAAAAGGTGGCTGCTGAAAAGGAAGAAAAAGAAATCGAATTGTAATCAACGTAAAGGATTTTTTTTTCCAAGGAAAAGGATTCGTTTGATGGTACGCAAGAAGAGAACTCTAGAGCCAGCCCCAGCAAAAAGGAACGACAAAGGAGTGGACAAGATTTCAAAGAAGAAATGGAGTTGGAAGAAATAGAAAATTCAACGTTAGAAGTAGGACCAGTGAGTAGGAAAAAGCTGATAGAATTGCAACGGAAGGATGCAACGTTAACAGTTATTGTACAGAGTGGTGGAGGAGAGGCAAGCACAGTAGTCTCCGACCTGTTATTAAATTACTGATGGGTTGCTTTTGAAGAAGCTTAGTCCCACCAATATCCCTGGGAATGCCGAGTGGGGGAAATATCAGCAGATATTAATTCCCGCAATGGGACATATGGGGATAAGGAAGACAACGGAGAAGATAATGAAACACGTTTTCTGGCATGGCATGCATAAGGACGTAAACAAGTTTTTCCATGCATGTCACGTATGTCAAATGGCTGAAAAGATCAAATTGCATCAAGGAAGCTCCCATACACACGATTGAAGTACAAGGAGAACCCTTAAAGAAAGGACGAAAGAAATAATAGCAGAAAAAAGGAATGACCGAGAGGAAATGGAAGGAGAATATGTGAAGAATTTGAGGGAAAGGATCGGCGAGATAAGGAACTTTTCTCTATAAGGCATGAAGACGACGAGTCAATGGCAAATGAAGAAAAAGCTTGGTAGGAAGAGTACGAACAGACAGATTGCAGGACCCTTCAGCAAAGGACAAAGAAAATGTTGGCAGGAAAAGAGAAGGATCAAGAGGAAACGGAAAAAGGAAACTTCAGGGATTTGAAGGAAGGAATCGTGGAGTTAAGGAAATTTTCCTTAGAAGATTTGAAAACCAGTCAAGGACGGACGAAAAAAAGGTAGTTTACGATAGGACGGGAGGTGTTGGTCTACACATAGTTAAGGTGATTCTTTCTTGCCAACGAGTTCCCAGAACTATTCCTGATTTTGGAGGGGATCAGTAACGCGACCTACGTATCAAG
>NC_090728.1:7925013-7937513 GCF_036898095.1 Palaemon carinicauda
TATTTACAAGAAAGTATTATTGGTTTTCAGACTCTAAATTGTATTTGGAAAGGTTTACAGAGGACGAATACTGAAGGCAAATTTTGTAACTACAGTATTAGGATAAACTATGTCGTTAAAGATCTTGTTTAGATGCCAAACCTTCTGAATTAACAAAAACGTTATTTTAACGAATATCTTTTGGACAGAATTGTCTGTTACATAATTTCCATGAAATTTGTCGTGAGAAGTATTGTTAAAATGTAAACGATAAAGTATTTCTGTATTTTTACATATTGAGCAAAGCTAGTTGAGAACTTAATGAAGAAATATCAGATGCTCTGGTTGAGATCACGTTTTGACGCAGAAATTCATTCTTTTCATTTTGGTCGTTACTTTAACTATATACTTGCATCAGACTTATTTAACCTATTACTTCATTGTGACTCCTAAGATGTAGGCAGTTTATCACTATATTGTGACGCCTATAATGTAGGCAGTTTATCACTATATTGTGACGCCTATAATGTAGGCAGTTTACACTATATTGTGACGCCTAAGGTGTAGGCAGTTTATCACTATATTGTGACGCCTAAGATGTAGGCAGTTTATCACTATATTGTGACGCCTCAGATGTACTGTAGCAGCTTAGCACTATATTGTGACGCCTCAGATGTAGGCAGTTTAGCACTATTGTGACGCCTCAGATGTAGGCAGTTTAGCACTATTGTGACGCCTCAGATGTAGGCAGTTTAGCACTATATTGTGACGCCTCAGATGTAGGCAGTTTATCACTCTATTGTGACGCCTAAGATGTAGGCAGTTAATTACTATATTGTGACGCATCAGATGTAGGCAATTTATCACATTGCGAAGCCTCGGATGTAGGCAATCTTATCAATATATTGCAACGCCTCATAGGAAATTTACCGCTATATTGCGACGCTTCATACATAGGAAATTTACCGCTATATTGTGACTCCTCAGATTTAATAGTTATATTGTGACGCCTCTGGTGTTGGGAAATTTATATGTTGTGACACCTCAGTAGTAGGTTTGGAGTAATTCTGAAGTTTTTAGCGATGAATACAGCGCATTTTTTTTATCATGAAAAGAGTGGTTGGAAACTGGACAGCAAATGAATCTTTAAAATTAAACATGAAGGAGCAGGAGGCAGTCGACAGAATTATGTAAAGTACTTTGGCAATGTTTGAACGTTGTTTCAGATAAAAGATTTTCGATTTTAATGCAAGTAGGTAGCAAAAAGCCAGATTTGGAAATCATAGAAAACCAAAGAATTTAAACTTGTACTGAATACACTGTTCAGGTCATCAATGTATGTAAGCCCAGAAAGAGTACAAAAAAGTGGATATTTTGAAGTGTTGTCAACTAACATGGATGAATGGTCAATTCTTGCTTACATTTTTCAGAGTTATGGACTTGTGAGAGTTATTCATTCTTTAGACTGTTTTGCTACTTTTAAAATTATGTTGAGGTTTTTAATCTCTAATATTGGTGTCCCGGTACAGAGGGAATTGATGCTTTAACTTGAGGTTTGGTGCTTTATACCAAAAGTTATTAACCCTGGATAGGTACGGTGGGTCGTTTGCGACCCCGAGCGTCAAAAAAAAACAGGTTTTTCTCACGTGACTCACCCCTATGACTGAATTTGTGGGTGATCGACCTGCAGGAGGTGTCTCCCCTACACGCTCTAATAGTGTCCAGATGTGCATTGCTGTAGCTGTACTCCTTCCCCGATTTCTGAGACGCGTCGGGGTCGTTCGCGTCCGAGTTTACCCTTCTGAGGTAGTTTGCATAATTATCAAAGTTATTACGTATTATGAAATTGTCGTAGAATGGTGCAACTTGTATAGGTTATCAGTTGTGGAAAGTCTTGGTGGATTGTTTGGCTACCATGTGCATGTTTTTTTTTTTAGTTAAAATGTGGTTCATCACCACGAGGACCATTTTACCGCGAGTGCCCCTTTTTCATTTTTTTTCATTTTTTTGCCAAGTCATTTTTCCGTAAGATATTGCCAAATAGTGTCGTAAAACTTTTGCTTGTTTAGTGTTGGAAAGTGTGTCTAGATGATCTGGCTACCCATGCATGACTTTGTTTTTGTCAGATACGACGTAGTTATTGGTATATTGGGTATTTAACTGCGGTTACCAATTTCTGTTTTTTTTCAATATTTGTAAAAATTACTACGTAGTAAGGAATTGCCGTATATTATTCATTTTTTTTTTCATGTTTATGTGTTAGAAAGTGTGCCTTGATGGTTGGGCTAACACGTGCATGTCTTTTTTTTTATCTGAGATGTCGTATATTAGAATGTCGGGCATTTTACCGCGAGTGTCCCTTTTTAATTTTTTTTAATTTTTTTGCCAAGTCATTTTTCCGTAAGATATTGCGAAATAGTGTCGTAAAACTTTTGCTTTTTTAATGTTGGAAAGTGTGTCTAGATGATCTGGCTACCCATGCGTGATTTTGTTTTTGTCAGATACGACGTAGTTATTGGTATATTGGGTATTTAACTGCAGTTGCCAATTTCTGTTTTTTTTCAATATTTGTAAAAATTTACTACGTAGTAAGGAATTGCCGTATATTATTGATTTTTTTTTCATGTTTATGTGTTAGAAAGTGTGCCTTGATGGTTGGGCTAACACGTGCATGTCTTTTTTTTTTTATCTGAGATGCCGTATATTAGAATGTTGGGCATTTTTCCGCGAGTGCCCCTTTTTATTTGTTTTGCATTTTTTTGCTTAGTCATGTTACCGTAAGGAATTGGCAAGTAGTGTCGCAAAACTTATATTTTTATAGTGTTGGAAAGTGTTTCTAGATGATCTGGCTACCCATGCCTATTTTTTTTTTAGCCAGATATGGCGTATATATAAGTATGTGTTCGATTTTCCTGTGATTGCCATTTTTTCGTTTTTTCCCATTTCTTTCAAAATTACTACGTACTAAGGAACTATCACAGAGTAATATTTCATTTATATGTTTATTTGTCGGAAAATATGCCTTGATGGTTTGCCTAGCACGTGGCTGAAATTTTTTTTTTCTGAAATACCGTATATTAGAATGCCCATTTTTCCACGAGTGCCCCTTTTTATTTGTTTTGCATTTTTTTGCTTATTCATGTTACCGTAAGGAATTGGCAAGTAGTGTCGCAAAACTTATATTTTTATAGTGTTGGAAAGTGTTTCTAGATGATCTGGCTACCCATGCCTATCTTTTTTTTAGCCAGATATGGCGTATATATAGGTATGTGTTCGATTTTCCGGTGATTACCATTTTTTCGTTTTTTCCCAATTCTTTCAAAATTACTACGTACTAAGGAACTATCACAGAGTAATGATTCCTCTAGATGTTTATTTGTCGGAAAATTTTGTTTACTTTTTTTTTGATTGAATATCATCAAATTTTTTTAGCTAAAATATTGTTTTACATTTTTTTTTTCGATTTTATTTCCCTTCAAAAAAAATTTTTTGGGTCAGAATTTTAATTTTATAGTCGTAAAATAATCGACAATTATCCAGCAACCCACCATACAATTTTCATGCATATCCAATAATAATTAGATTAGTAAATAACACCTTGAAATTGACATACCCTTCCTACATTTCAAGTGGCAGATTAGGGAGTCTGAGTCAGTGTGGTTGGCGGCCATTTTGTGGACATATCCGAAGCGTAAGCTGCCCTATCTATATATATTCTTGTTCCCTATAGAATTTGTGATATTTTGGTATATTTTTACCTGCATAAATATCATATTATATATTAAATATATGTATTTTTTTACGAAATTTCCAAGTACTCAAAAAATTACCTTTAGATATGGCCCCTGATATAAATGTAATTTACAAAATAATGAAGATTTTTTTACATATTTCTATTTTAGGATAACATATGTTTATTCCCTAAAAAAATTAGCAACTTCCTATTTCATTTGGGTACCCAAAAAAATTCATGAAATTTGGACAATTTTTTTTGGCCAAAAAAAGTTACCCTTTTTTTCTCATTTCAGATCTTCACCTCCATGGGTCTGACTTCATCCAAAATACATCAAGATGTGTCCTAAACATTCAAGAATCAATTCCTAAAAGGATTTGTGTATATATGTATAAACTTTTTTTTTATGAATTTTTATGTCAGGTCTTTTTTTTTTTCTACTTAATTTTTTAAAATATTTATAATAAATAGTTTTTCTGCAGATGAGTAGTATTTATCTTTACAGTTGTTTTAAGCATTCATTGAAGTTTTTTTTGGCAAAAGAAAAAAGGAGGTTACTGCAAAAACTGATTTTTCAAGAATTTTTTTTGGCGTCGGGGTCGTTCGCGTCCGAGTATACCCTTAAAGGGGTGTCCGAGGACCGTACCTATCCAGGGTTAATAAAATGGAGGTAAAAATTCTTAAGTAGAATATTCCAGAGTGAAAGTCCTCTCCATCTTGACTGTTGATGTTAACGAGGGAAGCTTTATTGTTAAACTTTGAGTGTTTACGTAACAAAAGGTTATTACACACGGCAAAGAGGGAAATTTTTCGCTGAAATTTAACTTTGATATAGAAGGTAAAGGTTTTTGAAATTATAAGTATATATGTACAATGTTTTATTTTTGGAATCTGCCTTCCAGGATCGTGAATACAATGAAATGCCAGCAGTCGTCTTTAACGGTGGCATCTAATTTGGACAGGAAATTGGGGGACCTCAGTTGTCATGGGCATCTTCTATCATCGATGAATGACAGCACCGACAAGGCCTACCAACTTGTCTTTCAACAAAGAGAAGCTTACAATAATGGTCACGAGCAAAGCTAAATGCCATTGTATGTTGCTTTATTTATGACGCTTTTATTAGATTCCGGCGCTTTAGTAATCTCCAGTGATCAGGCTATTTATGCCATAACGTGCATGCATGAAATGAGGGGTTACATAGATCCAACGGAAAATTCACTTGTTAAATCTTTACAAGCACCTGTGAAACTTTAAGCTGGTAGATCGGTGCATACAAAGGATCTTTTTGATAATATGGTGTTGCAGAATCCGTGCGGATTATATTTTCCGATATTGAAAAACTTCTTTATTATTTTGATAGATCATTAAGGTTTTCTTATGAGATTTGGGGAATTAAGTTTATTGTAATTTGAAGATTTCTTAGTTGAACAGAAAAAAAAAATGAAAAATCACCAATACTGTGAAGTTTTTTATATCGGAAGTTGTCACAAATGCTTTTCCATATTTGATGTATTTTGCTTGATACAGAGGAAGCTGGAATGATTTTGTCCTTTGATCGATTTCTCTTTAAGAAGTTTTTTAAAAGCTCCTGTAATGTAACCAAACAGAATTTTTTGTTAAAACTGTGGCTACAAGTTCAAACATCGCAAACGATAACGTCAATGATAGGTGTCTTCATAGACATGAGTGTTGGTAGTCTGTTTCAAGTAAACATGTTTGTCAAAGGCTTCAAAAAGAGGTTAAATGTGTAAATCATTCAATCGGAACATTTATTTCTCTCTCCATTTTTTTCCTTCTCTCCCTTTCTTTGGTATTATCTAGGGTCAACCGGCACGGTGCGCTATAATGCAATTTAATGTTTTATTATGTTTATACCTGTAGAGAATGCGGAGTGAAGTGAGGACTAGAATTTTTTCGCGTTACGAAGTATAGCGAAAAATAATTGTCCTAACGACATGTAAGCAGATCTTAAGTGTCTTGTTACTTAAGTTCAGTTGTTATGTAGGCAGTGGCCAATGAGAATTTAGTGTTGGGTGAAACGTATTCAATGTTTGAAGAGGTATTTAGTAAGTGGTCACTTTCTAGCGCACGCTAGCCCGAGCAAGTCGAATTTATTATTAATATTATTATCATTATTATTTATTAGTAGTACAAGAGTGAGGTTCCACCACTCAAATTTGAGTTACTCTGCATTATTGCCGTGGATACACAGGTTTCCATAGTTTTTTCAAAACTTGAAATTTGGTTTTTTATCTATGGTTTTTCCTGGGCGGCAGAGGAGGCTTATATGTTAATTTGAAAGTTTGTTCATTTTGTTTTAAATATGCACTGCTATATCAGTACAGAAGTTTGTAGAAGTTATTAGAATGTGATGTTATATATAAATTGTTTTTTAAAAAGTATGATTCATTAGAAAAATAAACCTGGCGTCAACCGGCACGGTGCGCTATAATGCAATTTAATGTTTTATTATGTTTATACCTGTAGAGAATGCGGAGTGAAGTGAGGACGTACAATTTAATGGAAGAAGCTTGGGTGTATAACGATGGAACCAGTGTTTTAATCAAAATTTACTCTAGAATATACAAATGAAATACATGAATAAAATAATCTACTCTCTTGTTAAACCAGCTTCGTAAGATAGCTCAACCGAAAAAATATTATATATTACATGCCTGAATCTACTAATTAAGCCCAAGATAAATAATCTGTAACCACGTACTCTTTACCGGATATATGATTTACATTATTATAATATGGTTTCAAACTTAACAAACATCTAGTTGACCTTTCATTATTATTCGTCATTCTATTAACAAAAGTTAAGGGATTGTGATCTGAGTAATTGGTTATTTCTTTATTCTGTGGTCTATTTACATAAACTTCAAACTTCCTTAACGCTGTGATTAGCGCTAACAGCGCCTTCTCAACTGTTGAGTAGGTCAATTGAGGCTTCTCCAGCTTTGATGGTATAAAAAAAGACGGATTGGAGAATTACTTCCTTTCCTTCTTGCAGTAGGACAGCTCTAATCCCGCTGTCTGATGCATCCACTTGGATAGGGAATTTCTTGTTTAAATGTGGTGCTTGCAGCCTCAGTTTTAAATCTAATATGGTCTTTATCTTGTCGAAAGATTCCTGGAACTTTGTGGTCCATACAAACTTTTTCTTAGGGCTAAGCCATTCTATCAAGGGTTCAGCTACGGCTCAAAAATTCGGGAAAAACCATATACAGAATCTAGCCATTCATAAAAACCATTGTAATTGCTTCTGTGTTGTTGTGGGTGAAGTTTTCTTTGTTTTTTTCAACGTTAGTGGCTACCGTCTTCTAACTTCAGATCCTAAATACCGAAATTTTGACTTTCCAAATTTGCTTTTCTCCAGGTTAATCCTCAGAATATGTACTCCTCGCAGCTTTTTAAATACCTTTTCCAGGCTTCGAATATGTTCTTCCCAGATCGATGAGTATATCATAATATCATCGAGATATACACCTACCCTTCAATCAATCCTAGAAGGTTATCGATCAATCGCTGGAACGTAGTGGATGCGTTCATTAGACCAAACCGCAACACTTTGTATTAATACAACCCAAAAAGGGTTATAGAAGCTGATTATGATTTTGTGTTGTAGTCCAAAGGAATCTGACAATTACCTTTTAATAAGTAAATCTTTGAGACAAACCTTGCTTTTCTAATGTTGTCGAGTAGTTGGTCTATGAGCAGCAATCGATAATTGTCGACCACACTGATCGAATTCAACTTTCGATAGTCCCTACGCATCCTGAAAGATCTGTTGAGTTTTTTCAAAAGCAAGCATGGAGAACTGTATGGGCTAGAGCTTTGTTCGGCCAGTCCGTTTTGCAACAAATAGTCCACTTTTTTTCTCAAGACTTCTCGGTGATAATGCAACAGTTGATAGGCACGTTGTTTGCATGGTCTTTACATAGTCTTAAGGTGTACCTCATGCCTCCTCAAGTTAGTTCATTTCGAGACGTCTGAAACAATTTCAGGGAATGTTTTATTCAAACGGCTTAATTCCAATTGCTGCTCCTTGTTCAAATAAGTTAATTCGTCTTCAAACTTCCTAATGATGGACGAATTATTCCCTTTGCTTACAGCCCTTACTTCATATCCGTCGTCGTCTTCCTTGGTTGGGATGGTTTGTACCATACATTCTTGTAAGATACGATCATGTTTTCCCTTAAATATGGTTTCAATAACCTAATGTGTACCTTCTTTTGACTTTTCCTTCTTCCTGGTGTTTCGATAACATAGGTCCAATCACTGATCTTCTTCAAAATCTGAAATGATCCTTGGAACTTACTGATGGGTGGAAATATCCTTATCAGTAAAAAAAACGCAACACCTAATGTCGTACCGCAAAATGCCTGTTCTTACTTTTCATATCAAACCTTTCCTTCGTATTACCTTTGCTTGATTTAGGTTTTTGAGGGAAAATTTTTTATCTTGCTGATCCTTTTCCTTGAAGTTTTTTATGTATTCCCCATCTGTTTCATCTCTATCTTTCCATTTTCTACCCACATTTTAAGGGGGCTAGTGTACCGAAAAATAGCTGATTTCGGTGTCAGATGCTGAATTATACTTGTGTGCATTTCCGGGAAAATCATAGTGTTTGCAATGCCAGACGTATAAAATTTTGTGAATTTCGTGCTTCTAAAGCCAAAAAATGGGGGGTAACGGAGTTGTCATTCCGTGAGACTCACTCCTATTGAACCGTATACTTTGAAAATACTGTATAATTGTTTTTTCAAGCTAGGGATACTCCTAAAAACACAAGCCTAGTTTGATACCTCATGAGTGGTTTGGAAAATCATACATAAAAAAATTATAATTGTTGCATGCAATTCTAAAAAAATATGCAACAATTGGCTTATATTGATAATAAAAAGTGTATGACAGGCAAATAACAATTTATATAGTAAAATATATATGTCTGAATGTTGCTAAAACTTCAAGTGAAATTTGACAAAAAAAAAAAAAAAAATATATGATTGCATAATTATTTTCTTATGCAATTCTGGAAGTTTTGATGCAACACCCAAGAGCAAAGAAAAAGCTAATGTGATAAAAAAAATTTTTATGAGAAATATATAGTTATTTATTCCAGAAAAAGGTCTTCCCAATGAGAATAATTCATGTGTTAATGATGCTAAAACTTCAAGTGAAGTTTTCTCGAAAATATCTTTTGAGTGATATGAGTGTATATAAATCCCTAAGACTTTTTTAATTATCGATGGATTTTCAAAATTCTAAAATTGCTGGCATTTATATATAATTTAGAAGGGCTCCGTTGGTTTGAAACTGAATTTCTTCCCTTTTTTTATTTTTCACGAATTTTCTATATATTACATTTTTTTTAATAACTGTAAGTATTACTAATATGTGAAATATAAAAAAATCAAATTGAAGGAAATAAAAGGCACTACAAGTTCTAACAAGTGAGCAAGTCCTGAACGCGGACATGGTCCTCGTAGAGGACATACCTCCGCCAAGGTGACCTAGAGCGCCATATGTCCTAGAATCATGAATTGATGTGACTTCGACTTTCACGTGACCTTGACCTTCAGGTGACCTTGACCTTCACGTGACCTTGACCTTCACGTGACCTTGACCTTCAAGTGACCTGCTTGACTTTTGACCTTCAAGTGATCTTTGTTCATTTGCCACTGATACTTAATATGACATTGATATAATGCACCAATATGACCTTGACCTTTGACCTTTATAAATTTGAACATCACCCATGGGTTGCGCCTGGACTAGGACTTCCCTGTTGGCTTATGCAAAAGTCAGTGCTTTATTTCTGTCTCTTGATATGGCCACTTAAGTCATAGTGACACCAGTGACCCCTGTGACCTTGACCTTGGGGTGACCTTGACCAAAATTTAATCAGTTCTTCCATACACATTGGGGAACTACTTGGCCAAGTTTGAAGTGATTCCGTGTAGAAATGTGGCCTCTACGTTGTCCACAGACAGACAGACAAACAAACAAACAAACAAACCGAACCGAAAACATAACCTCCGCCGCTTGGCGGAGGTAATAAAATTTATGGAAAAACAAACAAACAAAAACAATTTATAACGATCAAAAGGCCCTCCCTCCCCAAAAAAAATTTTTTTTTTTCTCAAATTTGGCATGTGAGTATCTCTATATACTCTCATCAACTATACAACGTTTCATGAGTATAGAATAATAAATAGGGGTTTCTTGTATTTGGTACACTAGCCCCCTTAATCGGCCCTATTACTTCTCGTTAAAATACCATTTCATTTGGGCTACATCCCATGCTTTCTTGATAAGCATTTTGTACCTCGAATAACATTTAAGGTAGTCCGATGCTCCATTCATTTCCTTTTTCATTGCAGTTTTTTGTTAACATACTCTTTAGAGTTTGATGAAATCTCTCCAATGAACCTTGGCTCACCGGGTGATAAGCAGTAAACAGTTGTTGTCTCATATTCAATAGTTTCATCATATCCTGAAACAATTTTGATATAGAATTTCTTCCGAGGTCACTCTATATTTCCAGAATAGCAAACTTAGTAAAAAAAAGTCTAGTACTTCTCGGCAATTACTTGAGCACTTTTCTTCCGGATGGGTATGACTTCTGGGTATCTTGAAACTGGACACATTGAAGTTAACAGATATTGGTGTCCTTTCTTCGGTCTCAGTAACAGTTCCACAAGGTTAATCATTACCTTCGTGAAGGGTTCTCCTCATCCTTCAATTGGGTGTAAGGGAGCCCTCTTGATGTACTTGTTTGGCTCTCCATCCATTTGGCAAACGTGACATGCACAAAAAAAATGGCTCACATCCATATGCATGCCAGTCTAAAAAAAAAGTGTCTCATAATCTTCTCTGCCGTCTTTCTTATTCCCCTGTGTCCTGTCGCATGTGCTAGGACAATCACCTGTCTTCTCATAGGTGCGAGAATCAATATCTGACATTATATGACCCATTCAGCATTCCCAGGGACATCGGCGGGTCTATGCTTCCTCATATGCAATCCATCCTTGAGGTAATAACAGGTGGGAGACTGCTGGACTTTCGTCTCATCCACTACACAATGCAATAATTCAGTTAACGTTGCAACCTTCCGTTACAAATCCTATCCTTTTTTCTGATTCACTTGTCCTACTTCTAATGCTGAGTTTTCTACTGATTTCAAGTCCATTGCTTCTTGTCTTTCTATTCCATCGTCTGTCGTTCCTCTTCTTTTGGGCTCTCTCGTTCCTTCCATTTCTCTGTCTTCTTCTGCAGTCACTTTCTTCATCGTACTCCTAATCGTCACACAACTATGAAACAGATGTGTAGTACTTCTCGAGTTCAGTCGTAGGACTATACTTCAGTGGTTTCTCCGTTTACTATGAGACAAGGTAAAATAGTGCTTCACCTACCTTATTTCACAGTAGGACTTGTACTCCTTCTAAAGCCAGTGAATTCATTACCACAAAATAAAAATAACCTGTCACCAACTCGCACGAAAATTTCAAACAGCAAATAGGGGTAACCTCATAACTTCCTATTCCCTTCAAAATGAAAGAATCTCTGTTGTGAGACTGCTCCACCATCAGATGTGCCCTTCACGTCAACACACTATGGTTTCATCTCGTGTCATGCAATATCATGACCGAGATCTGCTCCCTCCCATCCAGAGCGACTAGCATACCTTCACGCTGTTTGAGGCTCTCTTATTCATCGTGAAGATATTAAATGGTTTATTTTCCTTGTTGACATTTCCAGTTTGATTCTTCTTCTTTGGAGTTAAATTACCCTTAACACCATGGGTGGTGGCTTTTGGTAGGTTTGGCCAATAACCCTTACTGATATGTCCTCTTTTGCCACTCTTATGACAGACTATATTAATCTTCTTCATGTCTTTCACAAAACCTGGAGTAGGACGATTCGACGATTGTGGTACTACCACATTCTGTTTTGGAATAGTATTGGTGGTACTTCTACTGTAACTATTGAACTGGTTCCTATAGTTATTACTGAACTGTTTTCCATGGTTAGTCGAATACTTGACACTTTGTTGGAATGACGTTTGAAACTTCATACCTGAGGAGGGTTTACAACTGACAATTTCAACGTTCAGGAATTCCTTGTAGATATTATTCAGGCACTATAAGTTTTTCTATATCAGCCATCTCTCTCACTTTGGTAGACACTATCTATCTCTTAGAATATCATCGCACCTATAAGCTTAATCAAGGAGAGTATTTTTCTCGTCCTTTCGCAAACTTCGTAAATTTTTATTAGAATATTCAGAGTCATCTAATATACTTGCAGCAGGCTCCATTTAATTTCATGATACTCCATCCTCTGGTCCCTGGTCCCGAGACAAGGCAAGATAGGCACTGCGTCCTTTTCCAATATGGACACTCTACAATAACACAGTCCTTGTATATTCTGGGCAATTCATCGTCAATGCCACCATTTGAATGAATGAAGAACTTTTAGGGAGCTTCTTCTCTAAGTTTTGGGATCAGTCTATGTGCCCTCGCCTCATCAAACATGGGATAGTGCATAGCAGAGGTCACACTTGTCTGAGTTGACGACAACTTTGCATGAGCATTCAACAGTTCCAATTCCCTTGCAAGTCTTGCCATTTCTTTGCTTCTTCTTTTTCTCTTTCTTCTCGTCTTGCAATTTCTGTTGCCTCCTCTCGCTCTCCTCCTCCCCATCTTGCAATTTATTTTGTTTCTATTTCCCTTCCATTCCTTGCAATTTTCCTTGCCTCTTCTCTCTCCCTTTTTCC
>NC_090728.1:7945013-7955013 GCF_036898095.1 Palaemon carinicauda
GGAGGGCTTGCTTGAAGCATAGAGCCACTAATATCCCTGGGAATGCCGAATAGCGGATATACCGCTGGGAAGACAGATGATTGCTATAGCGCATGACAGGAGACATATGGGAATAAGGAAGACAAGGGAGAAGATTATGAAAAACTTTTTCTAGCCTGGCATGCATAAGAACGTGACCTCGTTTTGCTGTGCATGTCACGTTTGTCAGATGGCTAGTAAGCATAACTAGTACATCAAGAAAGATCCCTTAGTCCGATTGAAGTGCGAGGAGAGCTCTTCAGCAAGGTAATGATTGACATTGTGGGACCATGACGAAGGACGAAAAAAGGTCACGAATAAATGTTAACCTTAATGTGTCCAGTGATGAGAAATCTAGAAACCATACCCATTAGGAACATCGTTGCCAAAGTAATCGCCAAGAAGTTGCTAGACTTTTTTACTAAGTTTGGTAGTCCGAAAATCATTCTGAGAAACCGGGGAACAAATTTTGCATCAAAATTGTTTCAGGACATGAAGAAACTGTTGGATGTGAAACAACAACTATCTACTGCTTATCACCCAGAGAGCCAAGGTGAATTACGATATTTTCATCAAACCCTCAAGAATATGCAATGAAACAGGAAATGAATGGGACATCCGATTACTGTTGATACTATTTGTGGTACGCAATGCTTATCAAGAAAGCATGGGATGTAGCACGAATGAAATGGTGTTTGGATGAGAAGTAAGAGGACTGATTTGAATGTTGGCAGAAAAAAGGAAAAGATCGAGAGGAAACAGATGGAAAAAAATGTCAAGAATTTGAGGAAAAGGATTGGCAAGATAAGGAAACTTTCCCTAGAACGTCTGATAACGAGCCAAGAAAAGATGAAGAAAAGGTTTGGCATGAATAGTACAAACATATCGTTTCCGGTAGGACAACAGTTGTTGGTTTACTTACCGATAAGGAGATTCCCTCTCGCCAACGAGTTCCAAGAACAATCCGGATTTTGGACAATATCCGTCACCCGGCCTACATTATTGAAATACCAGGAAGAGGAAAAAGTCAGAGGAGGGCAATGTTCAACAAAATAATTCCTTACCCAAGTGGATGCCTCGGATAATGGGACTGGAGCCGTCGTATTACAAGCAGATAAAGAAGGAGTTCTTAACTCTGTTTTATGCGATCAAAGCTGAATAACCATCAAGTAGTCTACTCGTCAGTTTAAAAGGAACTGCTAGCACTAGTCAGAGTGATAAACAAGTTTGAAGTTTACGGAACAGACCACAGAATAAAGTAATTACAGTTTACTTGGATCACAGTCATTTTACTTTTGTTAATAAGATGAAGAATAATAATAATCAAAGGTTAACTAAGTGGTCATTATTTTTGCACCCATATTGTATTAATGTGAAATATATCCAGTAAAGATAACATAGTTGCAGATTATTTATTTTGGGCTGATTCAATGGATTCAGCCTGAATAAATTAGTCTTTTTGGTGGAAGCTATCTTACAAACTGATCTAGTAGGAGTAAATATTTTATTCATGTATTTAGGAAATGTATAGCCAGCTCGTAATATGAGTTCCTCTCGTGTAGGTTTAAGTAAATTTATGTAAATTACAAAACACTTTCGTCATTCATTTATTAATATTTTTCATTCAACTCACTATATGTATATTCATGTTATTATTAAGATTTAACTTTTTATTTCACAATTTTTTTTACTGTCTTATGTAATGTCATTTAGGTATGCTGCATGACCCATAGGAGGTTTGAGCATGAGGTATTATGTCATGTTTATATTTCCACGTGGTTAGAATGTGCATGAATATTCTCGAAATAGATTTACTCTTTTTTTATTGTTCCGAGGAGGGAGGTGGGCGAAGTTAGCTGAGAGAGGATTGCCTTGCAAACAAGGTTTGATCCCCTGTTCAATATGCTACGCTATCAACCTCGCCTCTAGAGCCTTTCCCCGAAGCCTACTAGAAATATCTAGAAGTATTAGCTCAATATATATATATATATATATATATATATATATATATATATATATATATATATATATATATATATATATATATATATATGTGTGTGTGTGTGTGTGTGTGTGTGTGTGTGTGGGTGTGTGTGTGTGTGTGTTGGAAAGAGATTAAGCCTATGCTTATCCCTTTCAAGGAGCCAACGCCCTCTCACCTCTCAAGTGCATCAAGTGCGTGCCCTCTCAAACATGAATAAGTTTTTTTTACCCAACTTATATCATGTAAAGTTTGATTATTGAATGTTGACTCACGGGTAGTGAGAACCTGGTAATTTTTTTTTTAACTAGTCGTCTGAGATTTAGGTTGAACAGAGAAGTGTATGTATTTTGCCTTACCTGTTCGGAAACTGGGTGTGATCCCTTTAGACGTAGTGTTAGAGTTACATTTATGCAAATTTCATTTATCGTTTGTTCATTAGAGTGATAAGGTGGTAGCTATTGTCATTAATTATCAATTTTTTTCATAATTAATTTCCAGTGAAACAAGTGACTTGTGCATGTCGGAGACTTGGTAAACGAGAAACAAATAGCAGCAGAAAACGGCCAATTATTGTTGAACTTGATGCGAAGGGTGTTCGTGATCACATATTGAGTAAGTCTAAGAAACTGAAAGAAGTTGGAGACCCTTTCGAACGGATTTTTCTGAAGAAGGATGTTCATCCCGCTGTGCTGTAATGAATGGAGGAGATTGAAGGAGGTTGAAATGGCAGAGAGAAGTATACCTGAAAACGTTGGATGCATCATTAGATTAGATTCGAAAGAAAGGAAGATATATCGTGATGACGTAATTATTGACCAGTGGAATGCATATACTTTTTAATAAGACCACAAATACCAAAACTTAAGATATCTTCATGAAATGTCAACGGAGCAAGAACTAGAGAAGAGATCAGTATATAAGTTTTTGTACCAGTTTGATGTGATGGTTCTAAAAAAAAATTAAAACTGATCCGCCCATCTCATTGCCTGGATATGTGTTTTACAAGAGTGCCATTAGTGGTGGTACACATAGAGGCGGCACAGTTCTACTGATAAGGCGCTCGTTAGAAATTGGGGTGATTAGTGTCGACACGAGTATTGAAGGTCAGGTGTGGGTACGCAGGTCAAGACTGCAGGTTTTAGTACGAAATTTGTGAAACTTGGTGACATGAACATACGTTTTGGTGCTTCCATTCGTAATTTGATTTCTTGTATTGATGATCTTGGTGTACATGGATGTACGTATCCAGTTATAAATGATCCAGTTGTAGTTCCCAATGATAGTGCATATGCTATATCTGTGGTATGTGTTTAGTTAAAGCTGATAATAATAAATAACCTCAAGACTAAAGATCAGCATTTTAGGAGCAAACTAACTTACAGAAGTGGATATGAGTGGAAATCAGAATTGGACATATGTATAGCGTCACCAAGTTTGATTAGACATATAAGTAATTTTAATGTATGGCAAGATATTTCTTTACCTTCAGATTATGCCCCAATTTCTTTGACTTTATACCCTTAACTAAATTATATGTATTCCTTGTATCCACGTGCTAAATATCTAGATCATGCCAGTATGTATACTAATATATGTAACAATACCTTTATTAAGAGACATATAATTTGATAAAATAAATATAGAGAGTTCTCGTAATCATCTTCTGAGGCGAGATTTCCCTATTCTTAACCATGATAATAGTGATGAATATGTTAATTCAGTGTCAAATATTTTGTATGAGTGTAGTCAAATCAGTCGTGTCAGGTATACTGGTCCATCAAATAATGTTATAAATCAATTATTAGAAAGATGGGTTAGGTTATTCAATGATAATGATGATGCTCTTGTTTGGCAAGCCATATATTAGAAAGGTCAATATCAGGACACGAACGATAGCCTTATTCGACCTAATGATGAACAATTCAGGGAATTTTATGAAGAACTTTTTAATACTACGGGACCAACAGAAAACCTAATTGATCTGAGTGATTATAACGTTACAATCCCTGTTTTAGATAGTGAGATCCTAGAGAAAGAAGTAAAAACTAAAATACACAAACTAAAATCTGACAAGTCTGGAGGACCCGACTGATTAAGTCAAGGGCTTTTCAAGGTATTACCAGTTCAGTGGGTAATGTTGTTGACTTCTTTGTTTAATGTTATTTTTACTTCAGCTCGTTATCCCTTTCCTTGGCAATTGGCTAGGCTAGCTACAATTTTCAAACGGGGTGATCGTATGATTCCTGTTAGTCATAGTGGAATTAATGTATTTAACGTTACTTCAAAGTTATATGACATGGTCTTATGTAACCATTTAATGCAATGGTTTTCTCCCTATATATATATATATATATATATATATATATATATATATATATATATATATATATATATACATATATATAAATATATATATATATATATATATATATATATATATATATATGTATATATATATATATATATATATATATATATATATATATATATATATATATATATATATATATATATATATATATATATATATATATATATATACATATATATATATATATATATATATATATATATATATATATATATATATATATATACATATATATATATATATATATATATATATATATATATATATATATATATATATATATATATATATATATATATATACATATATATATATATATATATATATATATATATATATATATATATATATATATATATATATATATATATATATAAAGTGTGTTCGAGAACTATAAGATTTTCTAGAGACTGTGCAATAACCAAATGGTAACAAGAAATTTATTGTGATAAGATCAAATTTCATATGGATTTTGCCATAACTTTATCGATCCTTGCGAGTAGTAGCTGGGCAATCGAACCATCCAACCGATGACATACTACCATTAGAGAGTTATCTGATGTTTTGACTGGCCACACAGTACTAAATTTGACCCTATTCTCTGGTTACGGATTTTTTTCTCTTTTGCCTATATATACCTAGAATAGTCTGGCCTCTTCTTTATTCATTCTCCTATGTCCTCATAAACTTAACAACACTGAGATTACCCAAAAAGAATGCTTCTTCACAGTAGAGATTGACTACAACGCTATAATTGTTAACTGGTTAATTTTCCCTTGCTAAGGGAAGAAGAGAGATTTTAGCTATGTTGCGCAGCTCCTCTAGGAGAAGGACACTCCAAAATCAAACAATTGTTCTCTAGTATTGAGTAGTGCCAAAGCTTTTGTACCATGGTCTTCTACTCTTTGGGGTTAAAGTTCTCTTGCTTGAGGGTACAATCGGGCATACTATAGTATCTTTTTTATTTTTTTCCTCTTGTTCTGAAATGATATGCTGGGTCGGACTCCTTGGATGTCTGATGGTTTATCAAGAGGTTACCTTTTCCTTATCTTTTTTTTTTTTTTTTTTTTTTTTTTAAACCATCCTTACTGTCCTCTCTTCAGATGAACAAGCTATCCTGGAGGGTATTTAGCCTTGCATGGTGTATCGGCTCCGTCATGTTGCCCAGTTTTTCTGACTCTATCTACAATCTATGGGTTTTATCAGTCTATGGGTTTTTAATCATAATGTATCTGCTTTTTTACCATTAATTCTTATGCTGTCCGGAAACTTTGAATGAAATCCTTGACAAGTACGCCCTGGACTTCCTGAGCGGCATTTACTGTATTGCAGTATTCGTGGTTTTCATACATATATTCAAGACATTACAGTTGTGTCCAAACTGTATGATTCTCTTTTGTGCACAGAAACTTTACTTTCTAATATGAGGCACTCATTTAAGCTCCTTATAACTGGTTTTGATAAGCCAATATTTTTTTTAAATGGGATGACATCCCAAAGGCGAGGGGAATGGCGTTGAATATAAGGATTGAGTACCTAACTCCTAATAAGCCCTGCTATGAGTGTGAATGTCATAGGAGTCCAATAATAAAAGTTCATGGCAAAAATAACAACTTATATTTGTGCTCAATCTACAGGAATCGGGATATGGATGACCCTAACTTCAATTGTTTTCTCATCAATGTGACCAAGATACAAGAAGATGATAGAAAGGCATTTTTGTTTTCTTTTTTTTGTGATTTCAATGTTCACCAAACGGATTTTAAATTCTTCTTCTTCTATTTTGCCACTAAGTCCGACTGTGAACAAATCATAAGTGAAGCTTCTCAAAGGTCTAGTAACTGCTTTGATATATACACTGATTCCCCTGGCGTTATAACAAGTAAGGTTGGTTCTTCAGTTGGGACATCTGATCATGCCTTAATCACATTAGAAGTGAAGACTGAGCAGTTTGTCCCTTATGCTTCATGTTCATGTAAGATTTATATAGAATCCCAAGTAGACTGGAATGGCATTTTGAGAGATCTTTTCACCTTGTATTGGTCACAATTGTATAATAGTATTGATCTTGTTCCTCTGAATGAAAATTTAGTTAACATAATTGATAGGCATATCCTAGCTCGTGCGCTAAGGTACCAAGCACAAGAAATCCCTGATTTAAATATGATTAAAGACGTGCTTATCTGGAGAAGCAGGAGGCCTTTCATCGTTGGAAAGGTATCAGATCACATTTGACTTCGAATAACTATACTCAACTTAGACCTTTTGCTCAGACAGTTTACGCTTCAACTGAAAAGGAATATAATTCAATCATAAAAGAAACCCTTTCTGGTACAGCCCAGGAACATAAGTGGCAGGCTACTTTACATCTGCACTATTTGGTGCAGAAGCAAGAGTTCCTCCTTTACTTAAACCGGATGACTCTCTCAATCACTGTCCAAAAGAAAGTCAACCCCTTTTGCTGATGTGTTTGAAAGTAAGCTAAACTAGGTTAGCTTTTCACTCTCGTGAAGTTAAAGCTTTATTGATAGACATTTGATGCTTGTGGAGGTGTACACCCGAATGGTACTCCTCCTTAGTTTCTGATAATGACTTCAGACTGCTTTGCTCCAAAGTTTTTTTTTTTTTTTTTTTTTTTTTTTTTTTTTTTTTTTTTTTTTTTTTGCAAGTTAACAAGAAGGAGAGCGTTTAACATTTATTAGTAAATTAGTAATGTTACTCTGCTACGTAAATGTGTTCATGGGAGCTCAATTCAAACTATTTACCACCCATTTTCCATAATTCCTATATTATCCAAGGGTTTTGAACGTCATTTGGCAAAATTTCTAAGTCCGTTTGCTGAAGGCATTCATATGTTCCCTGGTTTGCAATTTGGCTTTCACAAAGGCCTTGGACCATGTGATGCTGTTCTTTCAATACTAAATGCTGAATAAAAATTCCTTGATTATTATAGTGCTGCCTTTGACCTAGTTAATCATGAGGCCCTTGTTTTCAAACTCAACAGTTGGGAGTTGGTTGGTCTTTTCATAACATCATTATTGAATTTTGAAGTAATAGATCACAAAGAGTTGTTGTTGATGGGCACCATAGTGAGTATAGGAATGTGATATCTGGCGTTCCACAGGGTAGCGTTTTTAGCCTATTAATTTTCATACAATATACACATGACATGTGGTTTGTTCTAGGAAACAAGATCGTTACGCATGCAAATGATGCTACTCTCTTTGCATCAATTCCATCTCCTGAATATAGTTCTAAGATTGCTGAAACCCTTAATAGAGATCTAGCAAGAATTAGCGTATGGTGCATATTATGGAGCATATAGTTTAATCCTAGCTAAACTCAGATTATGATTATAAGTAGGTCAAGGACAGTGGCTCCTCAACATCAGGATCTCAGCATTGATAAAGTTTCTTTAACTCTGTATTAATCTTTTAATATTTTATGGGTGATTCTCATTGTAAATTTACTTTTTAGAAAAACTATTATGTCCCTCGCTTCTTGAATTTGCCTCCCCCCCCCAAAAAAAAAAAAGAAAAAAAAATATGGCTTGTTGAGAAAGTCGTATAAGATTTTCGGTGATCAAACTATTCTGAAGAAGTTTAGATTTTTCATTCTAATCTGTTTCGAGTATAATACTTCGGTCGAGTCTTCCCTAGCTGACTCTCAGGTAACGTCTACGTGTTCCATGTACGCTTGTACACCATAAGGTTAATGTTTTATTTTTTTTTATTTATTTTTTTTTTGTTCTCTCTCACTCTCTCCAATTATGATAATAGAAACCCGTTTATGCTTGCTATCACATGTTTTATCCTTTTCAAACTATGTCTTTGTTGTTCTCAACTGTCTGTATATAAGTTCGTTGTCTTATTGAATAAAACTCGCTTGCATTCATCTCGCTTCTCAATTAGTACCCAACTACCACCTCGCACAGTTTCAATTCTTTAATTTTACTCTGTTTCGAGTAATGTTATTTTGTCTGTTCTCCAGCTGTGTATTCTCATTTTAATTTGGTGGGCAGGAACTTACGGTCTATAAATCTTTTTTTAGCCATGATCTAGATATTAATGTACGGCACCGTCGTTCAATTGATTGGTTACGCATGATGCATAACATTTTCCATATTTCTAACCATTTTTAACATTCACATCTTCCCGGACAATGTCATCATGTTCATAATACTAGGTGTGCTATTGATTTTAATAGTCATGTCTTCTCCACCACGAGACTCAACACTTTATCATATTCTAGAAATCTCATTCCAGTAATGAGAAAGTTGTGGAATGATCTTCCTAATCGAGTAGTTGAATAGATAGAACTTTAAAAGTTCAAACTTGCAGCAATTTTTATTTCATGTTGAACAGGCTGACATGAATCTCTTATTATAGTAAATATGAAAGACCTGTTTTAATGTTGTTAGTGTTCTAAAAATATTTTATTTCAATTGATCATTACATTTCATATATTTTATATATTTCCTTATTTCCTTTTCTCATTGGGCTAATTTTACCTCTTGGAGTCTTTGGGATTAAAGAATCCTTTTATCCAGCTGGGATTGTAGATTTACAAATAATAATGATAATAATAATAATAATAATAATAATAATAATAATAATAATAATAATCATGATAATAATTATAATAATGATAATAATATTGGTAGTAGTAGTAGTAGTAGTAGTAGTAGTAGTAATAAAAGTAGTAGTAGTAGTAGTAATAGTAATAATGATAATAATCATAGTAGTAATAATAATAATTATAATAATAATAATATTGATAACGATATTAATATATATATATATATATATATATATATATATATATATATATATATATATATACATATATATATATATGTATATATATATATATATATATATATATTTAAATATATATATATATATATATATATATATATATATATATATATATATATATATATATGTATGTTTATATAATTAAATATATATATATATATATATATATATATATATATATATATATATATATATATATATATGATAAATTTTGCACATTTAAACGTGATTTACATATTCAAATAAGCCGTATGCATTTTTGATACATTAATGTCTGAATTCTCTTAACGACCTCGGGATCAGAGCCCCAGGCGAAATCACACAAAGACAAGAGCTTGTGACCGGCCGGGAATCGAACCCTGGTCCAGCAAGCTTGTATAGACAGTGACTAAACCACTTGAGCTTGTGACCGGCCGGTAATCGAACCCTGGTCCGACAAGCTTGTATAGACAGTGACTAAACCACTTGGCCAAGTGGTTTAGTCACTGTCTATACAAGCTTCCCGGACCAGGGTTCGATTCTCGGCCAGTCACAAGCTCAAGTGCTTGAGTCAAGTGGTTTAGTCAATGTCTATACAAGCTTGCCGGACCAGGGTTAGATTCCCGGCCGGTCACAAGCTCAAGTGGTTTAGTCACTGTCTATACAAGCTTGCCGGACCAGGGTTCGATTCCTGGCCGGTCACAAGCTTTTGTCTTTGTGTGATTTCGCCTAGGGCTCTGATCCCGAGGTCGTTAAGAGAATCCAGACATTAATGTATCAAAAATATATATGGCTTATTTGAATATATATATATATATATATATATATATA
>NC_090728.1:7957513-7960013 GCF_036898095.1 Palaemon carinicauda
GACGCGAAGGGCCTCGGTTAGATTCTGCCAGTCGCCTCTATTTTGAGCTTTTAATTCAATACTTCTCCTTTTATCATCTACTTCGGGCTTCATAGTCCTCAGTCACGTAGACTTGGGTCTTCCAACTCTTCTAGTACCTTGTGGAACCCAGCTGAACGTTTTGTGCACTAATCTCTCTTGAGGGGTTCGAAGATCATGCCCAAACAGTCTCCATCTACCCTCGTAATGATTTCAACCATATATGGCACTCGAGTTGTATATATATATATATATATATATATATATATATATATATATATATATATATATATATATATATATATATATATATATATATATATATATATATATACATATATAACTATATATACTATATATATATATATATATATATATATATATATATATATATAGATATATATATATATATACAGTATATATATATATATATATATATATATATATATATATATATATATATATATATATATATATATATACATGTGTGTGTGTGTGTGTGCGCGTGTGTGTGTGTGCGTGTGTATGTGTCCTCCCCATGTCCATTTCTTTCTCTTACATGTTGGTAAAATCAAGATGGAATATGATCTTATTCCATCTTGGGTAGAATATAATATTAATAAGGATAGAGAAGTGGAGAAAATGGGGAAAGTAAGAGTACCCCTGGATACAATCCAGGTTATAGATCAAAGGCAGTACTCGGGATGGGAAAGATTAAGGAAATAGGGAGAAAGAGAAGTACAGGAGAAGAATAAAAGAGAGGGGCAGACCCTCTTGCGATATTAGGGAATTGGTATTATGATTTTTGCTACATTGGGTAGAATAACCTGTACTTCACTAGTTATACCAAGGAGGCGGGTGTGTCGCATGTGGTTGCTACTCCTTTTTTTGGAAAAAAAAAATGTTTGACCGTTAAACTTGGGGTTTTCAAGAAAAAAAAATTTCACCATTGAACTTACGTTTTCGGGATAAAATAAGGTTTAACTATTAATCTTTTGGTTTTAAAGAAATATATTTTGACAGTTAAGTTTGGTATATACTGTTAATGGAAAAAAAAATTGTTAGTTTCCTTTATTTTCATATTGCATCCATTATTGAATTATTTTGCTTTTTACAAGGTTTCCTACGGCAGCCCTCTTGCTCAGAAGATAAAATTTATTTGTAATTCAACTTAAGAAAGTAAATCTATCAGAGTAACGAGCATTAGTGACAAAAAAAATTCAATAACAAATTATTTGAGTAGGGTCAATATGAACTCTTATCCCCTACTATGGATAAGTGGTTTAAGTTTACTTTTATTTATTTTCTGTTGGTTCTCATGCATAGCCGCTTTCAAAAATAAAATTCCTCTTTATGTTTTTATTATTAGGTCAGAATTATTTTGAAATTATAAACTAAATGTGGCTTAATGCATGAAAATCACGTGTGTTAATAATGATATCATAAATAGCCCTTTGTTAAAAAGAAATCTTTAGTGCCACAGCGTGTAAGTCAGCACAATTCTCTTGATGATTTATCTCTTAAGCTGAATGAATTCTATATATAGTGTGAGAGTGAGAGAAAGAGATAAGGTCTGTGATGAGATGAATAAAAATTTATTCATCTAACTCTGTAATTGTCACCTAGATTTATATTAAGGAAATATATATTTGAAACGAGACTTATTCTCTGCTGTGAAGAGATCTTCTCTAGGTGACTGCTAAAGTGAGAGACTCACTACCATATCAAGAAAGATTATTATGCACACGTAACCATTTTACGTTACCATCGTTATGACAGTCACAAAATGATTAATAATCATTCTATATCAATATAGAGAAGACTTCATATCAATTGCCCAAATTTAACTTAAATGAAAATAATGGTGAAGCGCGTAGATTTTTTTTTATATATAGAATACATTCATATCTTGTCACTTTAATGTCAATTGAATTAGTTTTCTGTGAAGAGATGCTAATTACTTTATGAAACTGTCACACTTGAATTTACTAATAGTGAATGTCAGTGCAGAATACATAACTTTGAACTAAAAATGCTCTCAACCCAGAGCATAGATTCCAAAACTTCTCATTACCAAGGACCCCATTTAATAAATTGAGTTTTCTCACAGCCCCTTCATATCAAAGGTTATATGAACTTAACATGCTGACTTGATAACTAAACCGAATCATCTCCCTATATTTCCGAATAGGACAACGAATAAATAATAATAAAAAAAACGTAGAGAAGTAACAAATTACTTTATCTTATTTTGATGATACTAAAGAGTTCTCCAATCATAATGGACGTTGTATGACTCTGTCTAATTATCTGTTATTTTTTTTTTTTTAAAGCCCTTCATTTTGTTCATCAGAATATTATTGAAGCTCAATCCTTTACTGGACGTGGATAAAGCGCCAGTTTAATGTTTCCAGCATAGGATCTGGGACGGTAATGGGTTGTCCAGGGCACCAGCCACCTGTTGAGATACTACCGCTAGGGA
>NC_090728.1:7975013-7977513 GCF_036898095.1 Palaemon carinicauda
CTACTCTTTCTATCGATCCTAGAAGGTTGTCCATCACTCATTGAAAGGTATCAAGGGCGTTTATTAGAACAAAGGGCAAGATGGTATATTGATATAACCCAAAAGGGATTATAAAAGCTGATAACAATTTTGCATTGTCATCCAAAGGAATTTGATAATAGCCCTTTATCAGATCAATATTGGAGATGAACCTTGATGAGCGACAATGGAGAATTATCGGCCATACATATCGAGTTTAAATTTAGGTAGTCCGTACACATGCTAGAATATCCGTCCAGTTTTTTGACGAGCAAGGATGGAGAACTGTAAGGGCTAGAACTTTGTTCAGCTAATCCATTTGTAACAAAAAGTCCACTTCTTTTCTCTTGACTTCTCGGTGATACACCGACAGTCAATCAGCGAGTTGTTTAAATGGTCTTTCCGTTGTTTTGAGGTGTATCTCATGCTTTGCCAGGTTGGTTCGTTTCATGACGTCTGAGACAATTTCAGGAAAACTTCTAATCAATCGACTCAATTCCTCTTGTTGCTCCTGGTTCGAATGAGTTAATTTACCTCCCAAATTCCGAATGATAGACGAATTATTAACTTTCCTTACTGCCCCTACTTCATATTGGTCGACCTCTTCTGACTATGTTATAGTTTGTGCCATACATACTTGTGAATCTTCGGTCTCGTATTTGCTCAAGTAGAGTTTCAGTAGATTGACGTGTACTTTCCTTTGATTTTTACTTCGTCCTAGGGTTTCGATAACTTAGGTCAAGTCACTGATCTTCTTTAAAATCTTTAATGGTCCTTCAAACTTGTTGGTAAGAGGGAATCTCCTTATCAGCAGGAAAACTAATACTTGTTGTCCTATCGAAGACTGTCTGTCCTTACTTTTCATATCGAATCCTTTCTTCATTATTCTTGACTTGTCTTAAGGTTTTCTAGAGAAAATTTCTTCATCTCGCCAATCCTTTCCTTCAAATTCTTGATATATTCTCAATCCGTTCCCTCTACTAACATTTTAATCGGTCCTTTGTTTCATTACGTCCTGAAATAATTTTTACCTGAAATTAGTTAATCGGTCACTTTGAATGATTTCCGGTATACTAAACTAAGTAAGAGAAAAATAGTAACTTCTCGGCGATTATCTTGGTACTGATTTTCCAGTTGGGTATGACTTCTGGATATCTCGTTATTGGACACATCAAGGTTAACATATATTTGTGACCTTTTTTTCGTCCTTGGTAAAGATCCCACAATGTCGATCATTACCCTGCTGAAGAGTTTTCCTCCCACTTCTGTTGGGTGTAAGGGAGCTTTCTTAATGCACGTGTTCGGCTTTCCAGCCAATTGACATACATGAGATGCACGGCAAAACTGACTCACGTCCTTATGCATGCCAGGTCACAAAAAGTTTTTCATTATCTTCTCCACCATCTTCCTTATCCCCATATATCCCATTTCATGTGCGACGACGATTACCTGTCTTCTCAATTATGGGGAATTAATATCCGCTGATATATCCCCCATTCGGCATTTCTAGTGATATCGGCGGGTCTATGCTTCCTCATAAGCAACCCATCATTAAGATAAAAACAAGTCGGAGACTGTTGTGCCTCCGTCTCATCCGCCTCACAGTAAAATAACTCTGTTAACGTTGCATCCTTCTGTTGCAATCCTATCAGCCTTTTACTACTGATTTGTCTTACTTCTAACAGTGAATTTTCTATTTTTTCCAAGGGTATTTCTTCTTTTTCCTCTTGTCCGCTCATCTATCGCTCCTGTTCTCTTGGGCCTACTCGGAAGTTCTCTTATTGCGTATCATCAAGGGAATCCTCTTCTTTGGGAAACAAATCCTCCTAAGTCATTGCTACTTCGATTTCATTTTCTTTTTCAGGAACCACTTTCTTCTTCATACTCCAAGTTGTCACACAACTGGAAAACATATACAGTAAGTCTTTCTCTAGTTCATTCGTAGGAATATACTTCAATGGTTTCTCTGTTTCAATGGGACAAGGAGTGAACGGCGCTCCACCAAACTCATTACCTAACAGGACGTCTACTTCTTCAACAGCCAATGAATCCTTTACCACAGAGTCAAAATTTCCTGTCATCAATTTGCATGGCAGTTTCAAGCGGTAAATAGATGTGACCTCCTCACCTCCTATCCCCTAAAAAAACTGAGTCATCTGTGAGAGACTGTTCCACCCTAAGATGGACCCCTCGTACCACCACACTGTGTTTGCAACCTGTGTCGTGAATTATCCCGAATTGGGTTCGATCACTCCTGTCTATTGCTGCTAATATACCTTCATAAATATATGTTTTGAAGGAATCCTCACTGTTTGGGTTCGTCCTGTTCATCATGTAAACGTTAGCCGGTTTATTTCACCCAACCCCTTGTCTTTTCCCGATTGCTTCTTAGTCTTTGCATTCTGTGAAGTCGAATTACCTTTAATAAATTAGGCGACTGCTTTCGGTTGGTTTGACAAACATTCTTTACTGATATGGCCTG
>NC_090728.1:7982513-7992513 GCF_036898095.1 Palaemon carinicauda
TTCTACCATGTTCCCTCATAAGAGTGTGCTCCCTCATTCCAAGACCAGTGATGTCTGCCTGGTGGCCATCAATGGATCTGCTAACGCCACCTATGGTTACGAAATGTTAACAATATCGTTTAGTGGTGCACAGTACTCATGAAATTTCATCATCGCATACATTGCACTCCTCAAACTCCTTGTTGGTTTCACACATCAAGGCTTACTGAAGACAAGTTTATACAAATCCTATCCTTTATCATCTGCCCTTTTTCACCTCACTCTCAACCTCCTCATATCATATCACATGTTCCACCCAAAACTTTGCCAGACGCCCTTGGTTCCAATCCAGCATGATATATATCACCATATTAATGAGATTGAATTCCTGTGTTTTTCAAGATTCAGATGACTGGCCACAGAATATTCGACATCATCTAAACGTACATTTGTTGAAATTGAAGAAAAAATCCTTCCTCAAAAAGCCCTATGCCCAAGGTTGTCACTCCTCTACATCATCTTGAAGAAAGATGGATCCCCACACCCCTGTGAGGATTACAGGAGTCCTAATCTGAGGATGGAACCAGCCCACTACCCTTTCCTCAACATTGCTGACATCATCAGCTACCTTCACAATATTAGAGTATTTTTTACTTTTTACCTCCTGAAGGGGTATTTGCAAATTTCTATGATTCCAGAATACAGGCCCAAGACTGCTAACACCACGCTCTTTGGCATACATAATTCAAATTATTTTCTCTTTGGTCCTTGTAATTGCCGGGCCATATTTCAACGACTCATGGATGGTAACGTAGGGGTCCTGCCCTTCTACATATGTTACGTAAAGGACATATTGTTAGTATCCCCCTCCAAAGAATACCACCTACATCACCTACACATCATCATCAACTGACTGCAGTAGATCGGGCCAGTAGACAGGTACGATAATTGTACCTTTAGTGTAAAAGAGGTGGTAATCTTGCATCACAGTATCACTCCTAAGGGTATTAGCCCCTTCCTGAGAAAGTATCAGCAGTATAAAAATTCCTCATGCTCTCGACTATCTGGGTAGTGCATCAGTTCCTGGTCATGGGGAATTATTAGGGGAAGCATTCGAAAAAAAAATCACTCACGGATTGCCTCAACATTGCCAATGATCAGTAGGAATTTTTTCAAGGGAAAATCCTTCTACTCTACTTTTAACCATGAATTACTGGCAGTACATTTGATTGCCCGTCACTTCTAAGAGGGCAATTCTTTTATCATCCGCATGGACCACATACCCCATTGTGCAGGCCTTCACTTGATAGTGTGCACCAGGTCCATCTTTCAACCCTGGCATCTCTCTGCTGCCTCTGAATACAACTGTACAATTCAACACTTCCCAGGTAAACTGAATCCCATTACTGACACTCTTTCCAGAAAAACGCTGGCCATCCACCAGGGAAGGAATTACAAGGCAATGGCAAAAGTCTAATGAAAGGACTCAGTGTACCAAACCTGCAGGACATCTTACAACTCTCTCTGTAGTGAAGGCATTACCCTCAATGATCCCACCACCACCGTCTTTTGTGACGTTGGTATTGGTAGGCCAAGATCATACATAGCTTCCTCCATGCACCGACAGATTTTTCAATTGACCCATGGCCTCTCACACCCCTCATGCTTATCTACTGCACAACTATAGATATCTAGGGGTCGGTCTAACCCTACATTGCATGTCAAACTTCAAATATGCATCAGCACACAGTTGGTGTATGGGCATGGGCACTTTCCATAAATCTCAGACTAACTTGTTCCTAATTTACATATTAATATGGAAAACTCTTAGTTGTACATCATGAGGCAGGTACAAATGTAAAAATACAAATATTGATAATTTCGGTTCCTACAAAGCTGAAGCATGATTGAAGGTTATTATAATCGAAATTCGATCAATCATTTTCTTCACCCTCGACTTAAGGTGAAGTAAATAAAAGAGTATGGAAGTGTTTGTCATTCTGACTTATCATGTAATTTTTATAAACATTTTGTCTTATACTGGCAATTAACCGTTATGATAATCACAAACGATAACTGCGTGATTTTTGTTGTGTTAAGAAATTAGTTTATTTCATTAACTATTTTGAATAGCCAAATTCAAAGCTTGACAGTTAGCAGTCATTTTAAGGGCTCAATTAACTATATGAGATGTTTTGTATATAATTTCAGTACATGAAAAATGTCCTGTATGAGAGAGAGAGAGAGAGAGAGAGAGAGAGAGAGAGAGAGAGAGAGAGAGAGAGAGAGAGAGAGAGAGAGAGATTTGAGTTTAATTTGAATTTTCTTTCATATTTCAACATTACACAAAAAATAAATTCAATCAAAAATTGTGTAAATACATATCTGTGAGAATGGCCTTTGATATAAAATTTAGAAAAAAATGAAACGAATGAAACCGACGACTAAGGAAAGTAATGAAGAAAAATAATAATGAAAAGAAATATATTATAAGAGCAGAAAGAGAAAAACTACAAGTGAGACATATAAAAATAACACCTTTATAATATTGCTGGTGTGTGTAATCACCCATCTTACTGTTCAAATAAGACCATTATCCAATGAGACCTTGACACGTGTCTTTTCCTGTCCAAGCTGCAAGCGAAAAAGGTGCATAGAATTTTTTATCAACATATAAAAATCGACTATGTATTCAGAAAACTTAAGTCTCCTATATTTTTAATACAGTTATTGCGTTGAAACAATAATGAACAAATAATTTTCATAATCATGAAAGATTTTTTTCTTTCTCTTCTAATATATTTCTTTGAATTCAGTGAAAGGAAACCCGGAAATAGTGCATTTTAAATCATATAAACCTGTTGCAGGAAACAACGTAAAATTAATTTTGAAGTAGATTCCAACATACAACCAACATTCTCGACATGCATCTTCGAAAAGGTCAGAGTAACACTAACCTGAAATAAATTAGGAGTAATATTTCAGGCAAAGTATTTTAATTTGATAAAGTCACAATTTTGCTTATATATATATATATATATATATATATATATATATATATATATATATATATATATATATATATATATATATATATATATATATATATATATATATATATATATATATATATATATATACTGTATATATATATATATATATATATACATATATATATATATATATATATATATATATATATATATATATATATATATATATGTGTGTGTGTGTGTGTGTGTGTGTGTGTGTGGGTGTGGGTGTGTGTGCGTAGGTGTGTGTCTATATATATAGTATATACTGTACATGTGCTTGCGTATGTCTATAAATAATTCGAAAGATTATTGTTTGCAAAAAGGTACGTCAGATACACAGGAGCTGTTAATGAACAGCAGGTGTTGATTACGATGGCTCAGGAACAATGTATTATTCATGATTTAAAAAAAAAAATCAAGATTACCTTCATAATTTTTTACCTATAATGAATGCTTAGTAGTTTTTTTTTTCCATTTCCTATTCTTTTCATGACTTTCGAATGTCTTTACTAGTTAGATTTGATTATAGCTATATGAAAGAAACACTGCGATGGTTTTGTTATTTAATCAAAAAATAATATAAAATACCTAAATATGAGCATAAAATACAATTTTGTAAAAATATAAAATCTGTACTTTAGATTCAATTACTTTGCCACGTCATGGAGCATGGACAAAACGGTTCCTGCTGTCGATAAGGCACAATACCAACTTAACCTCATTGCACATCTGACAGGACTTGTGAAAAGTGGCTCTTCCTAGAAGGATACAGGCATATCTGCCTTACCTCGACACACTTTGGCATATGGAGAAAAGTGACATCTTGATAGCATTCATTGCTAGGCTCTGCATGTTTTAAAGATATGTAAAGGTAACTCATGAATGGCGCAGGACAATATCATGGAGACTTACCATATACTGTATACATATGATTAACGCCCAAGGCCCTCTCCAAGCTAGAACCATTTAGGGCTAGGCAATGGCTGCTGAATACTCCAACACATCACAGTTTCTAGTTCACAATAATGGTGAGGTTGCAGATACCACTAGATATTACCGAGCTTGAATGGTGCTCAAACTCTCGATAACAGAATGCCAGGCAAAGACGTTTCCCTCTCTCAGGTACAGCGATATCTCAGTTCCAAAGGAATTCTTAGTGACCTTGATGTTCTTGAAGCTCTGCAGCACATTTTGAGGGTCCTAGGGCTGCACTGTAATGCCAAACAGTCCCTCTTGTACAGGATCCAGGAATCAAAGACAATCAAGTTCAGTATGTATACAAAGAACCTCGTATAACACTTTTGTGCTTGGAAAGCGGTCTTATTGAAGTGGGCTAACATGATGCTGCTGTCAATGCCACCCATGTGACTGCTTTACTTTTCCATGAGAAATAAACAAGGCACAAAATTCTTCTTCTTCACTCCCAAAC
Source organism: Palaemon carinicauda (assembly GCF_036898095.1). Lineage (NCBI taxonomy): Eukaryota > Metazoa > Arthropoda > Malacostraca > Decapoda > Palaemonidae > Palaemon > Palaemon carinicauda. The sequence continues at coordinate 7,986,957 of NC_090728.1, forward strand.
CATATTGTTTTATTTCACTCGTTGGTTCCAGGCTGACATTAATGGACAATATCATGATATGATGTTGTCCTTCCATCTAGTGACAAGAATGATATCAGAAAAGACATAATCCAGTGTGGACTTGGATACTGACTTTTTGCTTATCTCCTTGACAGACTTTAATGGTGGATAACCAACTCTGGTCTCCCCAGCAGCAGCCGTATACTGGCATCTTTACTGTTGCCTCAAGTACTCAGGCAACCCTTTGCTGGTGAAGTAGTTTTGGACATACACAACAGAGGTATTTGAGCCCTTGAGGGTCCTGACCAAGGCAACATCAATATTTTAGTGACTGACATCTCCTTCTGTTCAGACAGTCTTGTAAGGTGGTTTAGAATGGTAGACTAATCCTAGTATATAAGGATATAATGGACAAATCCATCAACGATGGAACGTCTGACGAGTTTGTAGCCACAATTGTCTGGCGTCTTAGCTACATACTGGCTATGTCTACAAGCCATGGTCCGTTTGTATGCTACAATGGCCTCGTTGATAGATTTTACAGGAGTCTCAGCAACATTCAAGAACTCCCTCATTACCATAATGAAGAAAGAAAGTAACCCTGAATTGTCTTTCATGTGATCCTCCTGCGTGTTAATTTTCATTGAAGTACAAGGCAGCAACTTGAGAAGTCCTGTTCCTTACAGTCTAGTCCTCCACTATAATAGACTTAAAAACCAGCCCTTCGTCCTTGGAAAGGACTGATAAAACACCGAGCTCCTCTTGTCATATTGAAGGTACTGACCACACCCTTTAATCTGGAGTACAGACTGCTTTTGTATAATGCATGCCATCAAATCATACGGGAAGAACTATGGGAAATAGGATCCAGCAAATTTACCGATAACAATTCACCGACAACAATTTACCAATAATAATTGATTGACAACATTTTACTGACATCATAAATTTTTCAACTGCACAATTTATCGTCAACCAATTAGCAAAAATTCACCAAAATTCACCATTTAATGTGATCATAGTTTTAAAAGAAGGTTTCTTCCATTTTAATTGGTGTATTTTTCATACTATCCAGGATAATGGACTGAAAAGAAGATATGAAAAGGATGCGGAATTGTCTCTATATCTCCGTTATCTACCAGCATTAGCACAAGTACCTGTTGATACAGTTGTCCTTGCATTTGAATTACTATGTGATGCTGATATCCTTCCACGTGAAGCTGAAGCTGTAGTGAACTATTTTGAAGATACATGGATAGGAAGGCATTATAGAAAAAACTGTCGCAGACCTCCGAAGTTTGAGCTTGAGATGTGGAATGTTTATGAAACAGCTTTGAATTTGTCAGCAAAAACATATAATCCAGTTAAATTAAGTCATAGAATATTTGAAACGCAGGTTGCTGGGCAACACCGTAATATTTGGAAATTTTTCGTCTACATGAAAAAAGAACAAAGTTATACTGATGTAAATGTCGATCAATACCTAGCTGGCACTTATCTCAACCACCAAGAAAGATATAACGTCAATCTTCCGAAAGGATAAGACGAATTGTAGAAAAATATCCTTCGTATAACAACGTCAATGATTACTTGCTATTTATGGTTGTGATGGCCTGGTGGTAGCGTCCATGCCTGGTGATTGCCAGACTAGTTTCTTTGGTCACTGTAACCTCCCCATCCTTGTGAGCTAAGGATGGGGTTTTTGAGGAATCATCTAGGTCTATGTGCTGAGTCGTCAGCAGCCATTGCCTGGTCCTCCTTGGTCTTAGGTTGGGTGGAGAGGGGGCTTAGGCGTTGATCATATGAAATATGGTGAGTCTATATGGCATTGTCCTACATTATAGGACAATATCACTATCTCTTGCCTTTGCCATTCATGAGCGGACATTTAACCTTCAATACCCCATATTTTGGCATTCTGATCCTAAAGGAACAATATTTATGGCTTTTTATTTATCTTAATAGTTGTGTTTTATCTGTTTTTTTTTTCCTATTGGATATTACAGTTTTATTTCTTCTTCTGAATTGTAAAAGAAAAAAAAATGTATATAGTTATGTAATACCCTACATAAAGACTAGTTTCCAAAACAGTTATATAGACTAGTAGAGTAAAGAATTCATATATGAAAAATTAGAAAAACAAGGAAAATCCAGGATCCAATCTATTTATTTAAAATCAGAATACAGCTTCACAAAGCCAGAGTGTATGTTTGCAGAGGAATGGAATAAACATTTTTTATTTTCCTATATTATTTCCAGTGAATTGGTTGTCGATAAATTATGTATGGTTGTCGACAAACTGAACGTGTCCATGAATTGCTGTCGATAAAGTTATCGGTAAATTATGGTCGGTGCATTGTTGTCGGTAAATTCACCTAGAACCCTGTAGTGGACTAGAAACGTGGCATTTGATTTTGTAATTGTTGTGTGTACTTGTGTGTGTTTGTGTAAGGTTTTATGTATTATTTTCCTTGAAACTTTACATAAGTTTTCATGTATATAGAATAAACCATTCTGTTTTTGTTGAAGTGTTTCCTAAACTTATTTTAGTACGTGGCCCCTTACAGTAGAACCAAACCTGTTATGACCCCCACATTTATAGGCCTTCTAAATTAGTAGAAATTTTCAATGGCAGAGATAAATTTTAAAATTTTAGATATTAATCACATCAGAGAGAAAAAATAAAGTCTCCATTTGTCATTATTAATGTTTATTATCAATGACTGATTTATTTAAATTTAATGTGAAGACCGTTGTTGATGATCTTGAAGAATTCCTCTTGTATATCATCAGGAAGATCATCCACAGTGCAACGGAAAGTATTTTGGGCAAATGTCCGCTGTACATTTTAATTTCTATCAATTTCATGAAAATAGCGGTTGAATTCTTCTGGAAGATTATCGATTGTTCCTTTTTCTTTTGTTGCAGCTCCTGAGCAAGCTGTTCTTCTCCGATGATTTAGTTCAGATGCTGTAAGGAAGCTACATTCCCCTTTTCAACTTTTCTCTGCTAGAGAGCTAACTTGTTAAGGGAACCTTAATGTCATCAGTATGCATTAGGTTGGTGGTATCTGGGCCTTGTCTTTGCTGGTTAAGTTCATTCAAAGCTTGAAAAACTTCTGCAAAGTCGGCTAGAATACCTTCAAATAGCCCCCGAATGTCATTTACCAACTGCTCTGTTTTCTTCTCGTGGGTTGAAAAAAATATCAGCAATTCATCAGTTCCAATTAATGATTAAGAAAATTACCCTTTAAAAGCCAACGAAAAAAAAAAAAAAAAAAAAAAGTTTAGAAAAGGTCTTCATGAACGGAATACATGTCTTGGCACATCCTATGAAACAGCCTAGTGTTGAGCAGCCCCACTTTTGAGTATGATTGACGAAGGAGATCACTGTTTCTAAGGCATCTTTTTGAGGATCAGGAAGCGTTATGGAGGCAAGAGCTTCACGGTGTATTAGGCAGTGTATTGTAAAGATGTCTAAGTTACTTGTTTTGACCAGAGTCATACGACCTTACTTGTAGGGGAGCATGCTGTGAGCTCCTTCCGTACAGACACCAATTAATTTTGTCCACGAGAGTTTTTCCTCTCTGAACAGTTTGGACACTATATTCATGTTATATTCAGCCTTTGTTGTAGTTTTCAGTGGGATGTAGAAGAGGAATTCCTCCTCCACCTGATTTTTGGATATGAACTCACCATAAACAAAAGTTGGGGAAGATGTATCGTCTATAGTCACATCAAGTTAAATTGCAAAGAAGGGAGACAATTTGATTTTCTCTATCGTCTGAGATTTTATGATTTGGAACATATCATCGATGCGATGCTTAACTGTCTTGTCCGAAAGACTTATCTAATCAAGCCTGTTGACACAGTTCTGATCAAGGGCCAGATGAGCAGCCTCTCCCATGCAAGGTTTAACAAGCTTTTCTCCAGGTGTTAGTGGCTTCTGCTTTGCAATAAGAATGGAAATCCTGTACAATGCCTTGACAACGTTGCTAGGTTGAAAGAAAACTGCTGTTCCATGATTCAATCTCGACCATTTAAGTTGGAGTTCCTTGATTTTTAAAGTATGGTATTCCTTCTTGGCCACTTCCGGATGAACGTTGATGAGGTTCTCCTTCAGCTTGAGGTAGAGTTCCATGAATCCACGATACTCAGGTGGTGAAAACAGACATGCATTAGACCTGTACATTAAATGTGACGTGATGCCATCATGCCTGTTACCATGTGTTAACGGAAACAGTAGTTAGACATTCATTCTCCAACTTATATAATTATAGGAAATATAAATATATAAGAGGATAGGCGAATATGCCAAAATTATACCATATACGTCTTGTATTATTAGTCTAATTTTTCTATTCCAAACAGACATTAAAAGATCAATTGGCATACAGTTGTTAGACTCTCCATGACCCCCAGAAAAGGGCTCATGACCCCTTTCAGGGTCATGACCTCCAGTTCAGGAACCCTTGCAGCATTCATAAGAATTTCATTATACAACTAATCAGTGGTTATCAAGAATAGAGGCAAGCAGTTATAGACCAGTTAGTCTAACATCACATATTATGAAAGTGTATGAAAGGGTAATAATAAAGAATATAATGAATCATTTGGTTAAAAATGATATGTTTAAAATAGGTCAACACGGTTTTGTGGCAGGAAAAAGTACGCAAACCCACCTGATAGCACAATATGAACTCATATGTAAAAATATGATGAACGAAAAAGACACAGATGTGGTATATCTAGATTTTGTAAAAGCCTTTAACAAGGTAGGCCATAATATATTAGAGAAAAAAATGAGAAAGCATAATATTAAGGGAAAGCTAAGAAAATGGATAAAAGAACTTCTACAAAACAGAAAACAGATAGTGGTTGCAAATGACGAGAAATCAGATGAAGCTCAGGTAATATCTGGCGTGCCACAGGGTACGGTATTAGCTGCACTGCTGTTTGTTATTATGATCTCAGACATAGACTGTAATGTTAAAGACTCAGCAGTGAGAAGTTTCGCCGATGGCGCAAGAATAAGTAGAGAAGTTACTTGTGATGAAGATAGGAAATCATTACAAAGAGATCTAAACAAAATATTTGAATGGGCGGAGATAAATAGGATGGTATTTAACTCCGATAAATTCGAATCAATAAATTATGGAAACAGAGAAAGAATGGTATATGCATAGAGGGGACCTAATAACGAGAGAATCACAAACAAGGAAGCAATTAAAGACCTTGGTGTAATGTTAAACAGGAATATGTTATGCAACGATCAAATAGCAACACAGTTGGCTAAACGTGAAGCAAAAATGGGAATGCTCTTCAGACACTTTAAAACAAGAAAACCTGAACACAAGATTATGCTGTACAAAACTTATGTACGTAGTACACTCGAGTACTGCGATGTGATGTGGTACCCACGTTACCAAAAGGATATTGCACAGAGAGTGGACAATGGTCCTTTACTGCTAGAATAGAAGTTAAGCACCTTGACTACTGGGAAAGACTGCAATTTTTAAAATTATACAGTCTAGAAAGGAGAAGAGAACGCTACATGA
>NC_090728.1:8006675-8049175 GCF_036898095.1 Palaemon carinicauda
GGTATTTCCCCGGTCGACTAGACCTAGAGACCTAAGATGTTACCGTTATACATCTTTTCAACTAACCATAAACCATGTTAGAGCTTCCTGCCCCCTACAGGGAAGAGTTCTACTAGACTCTGGAAAAGTCTCGAAGAGTACATATACCTATGTATGAATACCAGGCAAGCCAATATAGTGGTCTCACCCTATATCAAGTAAAGCATAGTTTGTAAAGAACCACTGCGTCAATATGAAATATCGACCAGTTCTCCACTCAATACTTGTATTGGACCAAAGGTTTATATCCGCATAGGAGGAAACTTGTAAATCCGCCACCGTCCCCTTATGGGATGGAGTCCTCCCGCTAGGGAAAGCATAAACTAATGCAACATTAGCTTGCATAAAGGAACAATCTATTAGAATTATCCCAGATAAATATACATAGAATGAATGCTCAATTATACCAATAAATTGACACAGGTGAAGGAGACGCAAGGTTCTCAAGAACAAGTTTATTGACAGACAATAAATAGACAGGTTAACAACAATTATATATATATAAGAGGAGGATAACCAAAACTTTAAGCATAAGTATGATAGTAAACAGAAACTTGTTTATCTGAAAGAAAAACATTAGTGCCACTTTTAACATACCGAGGTATCAAAGTCGTAAAAGTCCGTATTACTAATCAGTCACATTAGCGTTAGAAACGCTCGGCACACATGTCTGCACTTATGCCAGGTTCACCTTTGGAAGTGGAACAGTCAACGTGGGCAACTTGGTGCCCTCACTTAGTTTGTAGCACAGTATGTAACTACAACACTCACCCTGGAATTAATCGTCCCAATTAAAACCACTGTTCCTCGCAGAGTTAAACAGCAGGGTTAACAACGCAACCCACTGCTACCACAGATCTCTTTTAGTTCCTCTACTTGCTTCGCATAGTGGCGGAAGAACACTTTGGAAGACTTTCCAGCCAGTGTATGAACGAAGATGTTCAAAATCCATACAATTAAAGAAATTTAAGGATGAGGCAACTTTCCTCGGATCGTGACCTGCGGGTGTACTGTCAGGATCCGCTCTGCGAATAAAAATATGTGATTTTCACCCTGAGTTGTTTCAGTGATAAATTTGAGCCTGATGTTTCTCCCCTGAATAGTTGACCACCCTTGAAGTCTGAAGTTCTACGAAGATAGACCTTTAGGCATTCTACTGGACATAGAGATGCATCTTCTTTCGGAGGGCAGATTCTCCAGGGACCCCACCTGTTGGTGGGTAACTCATTCTTGGCGAGAAACGTAGGATCCAGAAACAGGTTTAGTTCTCCCCCATCCAGGAAACAGAACACGACCTTCCTCTCTCGAGAGGGCTACAATCTCACTAACCCTGGCCCCCGGACGCGAGTGAAAATAGGAAACTAAGTTTTTGTGTCAAATCCTTTAACGCACACTCCTCATTGCTCAACAGAGAAGCGAAATGAAGAACTTTATCTAAAGACCATGAAATGGGCTTTGGAGGTGCTGAAGGTCTGAGCCTAGCGCAGGCTTTCGGAACTTTATTAAAGATCTCGTTAGCGAGGTCGACCTGGAAGGCATATAGGATGGGTCTTGTCAAAGCAGACTTACACGTTGAAATTGTGTTAGCTGCCAACCCTTGACCATGGAGGTGGATGAAGAAAGATAAGCAGAAGTCCGTCGAGATCTCCTGCGGATTCTTTGCCTTGACAAAGGCCACTTATTTTCTCCAAGATGACTCATATTGCCTTCTAGTAGATTTGCACTTATATTCCTCTAGGAAGTCTATGCTGGCTTTCGAGATCCCGAAACGCTTTCTCACCGCTAGGGAGAGGAAAATCATGAGCTGCAGGGTCCGGGTTTTCTGTAATGAAGCGCAGACAGTCGACTTCTGGACCTCGCTGGGTCAGAACTGGATCTGGTAGCGGTAGAAACTTCAACAATAGTTCCAATGCCAGGGGGAACCACAAGCTGTTCGGCCACTTGTGGGCCACTATTGCCGCTACCCCCCTTGAAAGATCTCAGTTTGTTGAGGACCCTCAACAGAAGGTTGTGAGGAGGGAACAGATAAATCCTGGACCATCTGTTCCAGTCGAGGGACATCGCGTCCACTGCTTCCGCTAAGGGGTCCTCGTACGGGGACACGTACAGGGGCAACTTCCTTGTTGTCTTTCGTCGCAAAGAGGTCTATCTGCAGTTCTGGGACTTGACTCAAGATGAAAGAGAACGATCCTGCGTCTAGGGACTATTCCGACTCTATCGGTGTGAACCTGGATAGAGCGTCCGCTGTCACATTGCGGACTCCTTGAAGGTGAACTGCCGGACAGGTACCCACTTCTTCTCTTTCCCGCCAATCGGAAGACGGCCAACATCACCTGCTTGAGAGGTGGCGACCTTGATCCTTGTCGATTCAAGCATCTCACAACTACCTCGCTGTCCAGCACCAACTTTATGTGGATCAAGTGACGCGGGGGAGACTTTCTTTAAGGTAAGGAGCACTGCCATAGCTTCTAGAAAGTTTATGTGAAAGGTCTTGAATAGATTGGACCAAGTCCCTTGGGCCTTTTTTCCGATGAGAGTGACCTCCTCACCCCTCCTTCGAGGCGTCTGTGTGAATCGTCACCGACGGGGGAGGTGGCTGAAGAAGTACCGACCTTCTTTAGATGTCTTTCTTGGGGACCAAGGCCTGAGAAGAGTACGTAGACAAAGCGGAACTGGTCTTCTCAGATCTCTTCGCGAGTTTGATGCATAACTTCTCCAAACTCCGGTTGCATCCTTTAGCTGTGCTCTTAGCACCCGGTCTGTTACCGAAGCAAACTGGAGAGAACCCAGTACTCTCTCCTGTTCGCGTCTTGATATCCTTTCGGAATCTAGAAGTCTCTTGACAGAACCAGGTATCTCCTTCCTTTTTCCTTTCGCCGGGATGGAGAATTGGTGTGACATTAGGTCCCAGTGGATTCCCAACCACTGGAACTTTTGAGATGGAGAAATTCGAGACTTTTTTCTGTTGATCTTGAAGCCTAAATACTCTAGGAACTGGATCACCTGCAGGGAAGCTTGCAAGCATTCTGTCTTGGATGCTGCCCACACCAGCCAGTCGTCCAGGTAGGCTTACCACCCTGAATTCCCTTTAGGCGTAATTGTTTGAGAGCTACGCTCGCAAGCTTCGTGAAGATCCTTGGAGCTATATTTAGCCCGAATGGCATGGCTCTGAAGGCGTATAGTCTTCGTTGTAGCTTGAACCCTAGGTAGGGGGAGAGTCGACGGTTGATTGGAACGTGCCAATAGGCGTCTGACAAGTCTATGGAGACGGTATATGCCCTCTTGGGCAGTAAGGTCCTTATGTGTTGCAGTGTTAGCATCTTGAACTTGCAGTTCACTATGAACTTGTTGAGTGGCGACAAGTCCAGAATGACTCTGAGTTTTACCAAGTCTTTCTTGGGAACACAAAACAGCCTCCCTTGGAATTTGATGGACTTCACCCTTCGGATCACTTTTTTCTCCAACAGTTCTTGGATGTACTCCTCCAGAACGGGGGGGGGAGTGTTGGAAAAACCAAGGGCACGGGGGTGGAGTGCTGTACCAGCTCCAGCCAGGTCCATTCTTGAGTAGGCTGTGGGCCCAGGGATCGAAGGTCCACCGATCCCGAAAACTTTGAAGTCTTCCTCCTACCGGTGACACTTCACTTTGACTGCTGTCCTGAGGTCTTGCCTCCCTGACCGCGACCACCCCTGAATCCCCTTCCCCTTGAGGGGCGCCTAGACGAGCCTCAGGCTGATCCTCTAGGCTTTGCTCGAAAGGAAGTTGACTGCCCTTCGAACGTTGGGTTGAATGCCGGGGACTGTGTCGACACGGCCTGGGGTACCCACTGGAATGTGGTCGGGGTTTGTGCCACCATCTGGGGCACTGAAGGCATCGGCAATTGCTGTTGCTGTTGCTGTCTAAATGGCTTGGCTGGCCGAGACGGTAGCCTAGTCCTCTTAGTCTTCCTCTTTTGGTTGGGGACCCTCATCTGGGGAAGACTTTCTCTTGATAGACAGGCCCCACTTCTGGAGAAGGTTTCTATTCTCCGTGGCGGCCTTATCAACAACTTCTTTGACCGATTCGCTAGGGAAAAGGTCTTTGCCCCAAATGTTGGAGGAGATTAGTTTCCTTGGCTCGTGCCTCACCGTAGCCGAGGTGAACACGAACTCCCTACAAGCTCTCCTCGCCCTGACGAAGCTGTAAAGATCCTTCGTCACTGTGGCCAGATGAGTCTTGGCCACTACCATGAACATTTCATGGACCTTGGGGTCACTTGCCATCGTCTCAAGAGTGGTCTGAAGAGACATTGAGGCAGCCAGTCTTTCTTTTGTCTCGAGCTCTCTCTGCAAAAGAAAGTCAGACAGCTTAGGGAGGTTCTCACCGAACTGACGTCCGGCAATATCAGCCTCCAACTTCCCGACTGAGAAGGTAAGATGGACGTCCTTCCAGTCCTTGTGGTCCATAGGTAGGGCCAGCGACAAGGGTTTACACTCCTCCAAGGAGGGGCAAGGCTTGCCAGCCTCGACTGCTTTTAATACAGCCGCAAACCCTTTCTGCAAAAAGGGGAAGGCTCTAGCAGGAGAAGACACAAAGGAAGGGAGCTTCTTACTCAATGCAGCTACCTTTGAGTTTGTGAAGCCCCTCTCTTTCATCGAAGATGAAAGTAAAGCTTGAGCCTTAGCATGGTCCATCACTATGACCTCCTTCGGCTCTGTCTCCTCCTTTGAAGCTGGTTCCTTCCTCAACCGGACATAACAGTCCGGATATGACCCTTTGCTGGGCCAGAATTCCACCTCCTCTAGGGGAACGGAACCCAACTTATCCGACATGACGATCTTTCCAATCGTCATCGGCATGTGCTCAGCATATCTCCACAGGTTAGCATCTGAGCACAAGGGAAGGTCTTTCACATTGAGCCTTTTCTGGGGCCCACGTGATGCTGCAAGCTTCTGCATCTGCAGTTCCATTGCAGCTGCCTTCTCACTATTCTCCTTCTGCATTTGTTGGATCATTCCAACAATGGAGGAGAGGGCCTGTCCCAGTTCTACTGGGAGAGCGGACGATGTTGAGGGAATAGGTTCAGGGATCTGAACCGGAGCAGCCGACACCTCGCCGGCCTCTTCCTCTACAATGTCTGGGGCTTGATCTTCATCCTGGCCTTCTGCCAGGAGGTCTTCCTCCAGACGCTCGGACACGTCTGACATCCTGTCGTCCAACTGGATGTCTTGCAAGGCGACCGCGACTTCAGCATCCACCTGGATCTGAACTAGGGGGATCTCCTCTTGAGGCTGGGGAATCACTGCATCAGCTGATGCCCTAGAGAAAAGGTAAGCCCTCATCTTCTCACTTGGAAGATAAGGTCCAGAGGTGTTAATCTGGAAGCCCCTTACCCAGGTACGAAGCTTCTCCCTTGCTATATCCCTTGATTCCACCGTCCTAGGGGAATCAAAAGCCTCAGTAATCAGGTTAGAGCACACGGTACATACCTGAGGGTCCCAATACCGGAGATCACCCTTAGAGACAGCGCATGCTGCGTGCCTCCTACATAACTCATGTCCGTAGAAGTTCTTACTGCGGACGTTGCAGAAAACACTTCCGCACTTCGGATGGTCCTCCTGTAAAAAGAAGAAATTTCCATGAGTATCAAGTGAACTACGTATCACTGGATATGCACAGTTTAGCATAACAAATCAGAAAGGAAAGACACACACTTGTGTTTCCCGCACAACCAATTGTTGCAGCCTTCCAGATAATAAAATCGTATGGTTAATCTGTCCTAGAGTAACCAATGAAAAATTTCCAGAGGAAACAGGTGGTTCTCACACCTAAGATATGATTTTGAAATACCGGATAATAGACAAGAAAGAACTCACTTTCTTATCTGTAAGGCAACACCAAAAGGCTGTGCAAGACAACACAAAAGTGTTAGAAAACACAGTGTTGTACCAATACTATACTATAGTTTTCTTCCTACAGTATATGCTATACTGAGGAATACTGGTACAGTATAGAAAGTAATGCGCCGGCCGGCACTTGCCGGCTGGCACACACAATAACTAGCTTTAAAGTATACTACTTAACAGCTATAAGGCGGCAGAACGCTGGTTCAAATGCATGTGCCGGCTGGCAGTAACTGCTGGCCAGCAACTACGCAAGGTAGCACCCAGCTGCCGGCCACCGCTCATAGCGACCGGCAGACAAGGCCTTGACAATAGCCGGCCGGCAAAGGTAAACAACCGATGCCGGCCAGCAGCAAAAGAACCAGAGAACTTCGACTGCCCGGCTGCCGGCCTCATAGGACGGCTGCCGGGTCGGGTACAGCACTAGAAGAAAACAGAATGGATGCCAGGATAAGAGAGTATACTACCTCCAAGCCCGGCAATCCGAAAGAGTGCATATAAGGTAGGGGAGAATCCTGACCAATGCCGTCTGGCTCTACAGACAGATATGGATGAGGGACCAAGGGAGGTCCGGGCAGCACTCAAAGCAGAAGACCTTTGCCGGCCGGCACACTCTGCCAGCCGGCAAGGGACTGAGTCAATTCCACATCCTAACCTATACTAGGTCCAGATGTAGAATGACGTACAGTACTGTAACGGCTAGGCCATTACAGAGATAGAGGGGGAAGGGACAAAGAGGGTCCTACCAAACTTGCTTTAGTAAAGAATCACCCGCAGCCAAGAAAACTCATCTTAGCCTAAGGGAGATCCAAGGAGGGAGGCCAGCAATACTTGCCAACCCCCACTGAACCAAAGCAAGGAGGGTGTTGCTACTCCCCGGGAAAGGACCTTATCCTCCCACCGAGAACAGCAACAAGGACTAGTCTGCTAGATCACAAAAGAAGGAATCATCTCGTACAGAAACCTTCGGCAGTGACCTAAGGAGGCTAAGCCTCCTATGTCTGCGTCAGACTAGCGAGGGAGACTCTACCACAAGCCAGACAAACACAGACTCAGACTAAAAACTCTGATAATCTGCTCCTCTCTGAAGCCAGACTTACTGGAACAGGAAGGTACAGTAACACCCCAATATAGTTGTATCGAAAGTTAATTCAGATAAACCACTAGGGTTAAGCCCAAGGCTTAAACAGAGGGAAAGAGATTGCATACCCTCTCCGAAGAAAAGAAAGCAACCGGGGAGTATGAGAAAGTATACTAAGGCTCCATAGGCAACTTAGCCTAGGCACCAAGAGAATCGATTACCTAAATCACCGAAACTCACTCGTATACTATCTTGGAAATAATCAATATAATCTTAAATGTATAAAACTGCCTACAGCTTCAATAAAAATTTTAAAAACACTCGGAAATCCAAAAGTCATGCAGGAAAGTACTAGGGCCTAACGACTAGGCTACATGGTCTAGCGTAGGCCAAAATTGCCGAATACTTCGCCAAAACAAATAATACTAGAAGCACGAAAAAGGAAATCCTATATAACGCTAAACAGCTAAAATTATTAAAGCAAAACAGCCGGGAACGTCGCTCTGGCTAACTAAAACTCATACCTAGCGAGCGACAGCGTCCAGGACGCCTCCGGTAGGCAACGGCTCTCGTAACAAGGATTATTACTATTAATCACTTTAAAAATTACCAAGAGCCTACATTTATACATAAAAGAAATAATACTCAACTTATCAGAGGCAGACGAAGTTGGAGAAAGCATAATAAATCGATTAAATCCAAGATTTTGCGAGAAACACAGGAAAAAACACCGAGTTGTTAAGCTACGCAAAAAGGAATACAGATGGCGCCAGAATCGGCGCAATGCACGCTTACGAAACGGGAGAAGAGGGAGCCTTGCGAACGGTCCTCCTTTTTTCTTTCTCGTTTTCGTTTTCTTGCCAATTTACCCCTTCGAAGTGTTATCTCTGTTCGGGGTGCAGATTGCCATGTGGCGTGTCAAGAATACGTCCTCTGATATTTCGCGATATCCCTGGTACTTTCATTAAGGATATTCGCTCCAGGAGTTAGAATTCTGGGTACCTTAAGGTAAATTCTCTGGGAATATCGCCGTAGTTGTAATATACCCAAGGAAGCTACCCTATAGGAACTTCAATCAGGACGACATGGCTTGAGCCCAAAAAACGGATTTTGAGCGAAGCGAAAAATCTATTTTTGGGTAAGATGGCCATGTCGTCCTGATGGAAGTTCCTCTAAGGTAGCTTCCTAGGGTATATTACAACTACGGCGATATTCTCAGAGAATTTACCTTAAGGTACCCAGAATTCTAACTCCTGGAGCGAATATCCCTAAAAAAGACCTCAGGGATATCGTAAATATCAGCGGACGTATTCTTGACACGCCACATGGCAATCTATACCCCGAACAGAGTTAACACTTCGTAGGGGTCAAATGGCAAGAAAACGAAAACGATAAGAAAGGGGGGAGCCGTTCGTAAGGCATCTCTCCTCCCCGTTTCGTAAGCGTGCCCTGCGCCGCTCGCGGCGCCATCTGTATTCCTTGTAGCCATACACGAGGTGCTACAGATACTGTATGTAGGGAGGGGTCCTACAACCCTTTTTCCTTTTTTTTTTTTTTTTTTTTTTTTTAAAGGAAAAGGGGCAGGGCGGGTCCATCAGGACGACATGGCCATCTTACCCAAAAATAGATTTTTCGCTTCGCTCAAAATCCGTTTTCTGGGCTCAAGCCATGTCGTCCTGATGGAAGTGTATCAGAGCATTACTGTATCTGTGGATTCTCAATACATGCCGCACTCCTCAGAAATATTTCTTAGTCAGCTCGACTGAAAGACCTAAGATGTTACCGTTATACATCCTTTCACTAACCATAAACCATGATAGCGCTTCCTGCCCCCTACAGGGAGGAGTTCTACTAGACTCTAGAAAAGAACGAAGAGTACATATACCTATGTATGAATCACTCGCAAGCCCATACAATATAGTGGTCTCACTCTATATGAAGTAAAGCATAGTCTGTACGGAACTACAGCATCCAAAGGAAATATCGGCCAGCCCCCTGGTCGAAATTGAATTGGACAAAAAGGTTATATCTGTGTAGGAATAAACTTGCTGCCGCTACCGTCCTCTGAGAAGGATGGAGCCCTTTATACTAAGGAAAGTATAAACCAATGCAACAAGGCTTGCATCAAGGAACAGGCTATTATAGATATCCCCGATTAATATACATAGGCTGAATGCTCAATAACTGAAAAGAAATCAACATAGGTGAAGGAGACGCAAGGTTCCCGAGAACAAGTTTATTGATCAACAATAAATAGACATGGTTACCACAATTATATACATATGATAGGTGGATGATCAACAATTTGCACAAGTACTGTAGTAAATGGATATATGGTTATCTGAAAGAAAACAATCGAGTTACTTTTCACGTACCAAGGTATCAAAGTTAAAAGTCCATGTTACTAGCCACTGACATTAGCGTCACAAACGCTCGGCACACATGTCTGTACTTATGCTACAATCACCATAACGCCGGAACAGTTACTGTGGGCTCCCGGAGCCCTCACTTCTAGTTATAGCAACGCACATAACTATACACTCACCCTGGAATTAAAAGTCCCAATTAAATCCACTGTTCCTCGCAGAGTTAAACAGCAGGGTTAACGACGCAACCAACTGCTACCACAGACCTCCTTAGCTGCTCCACTTGCTTAGCATAGTGGCGAAAGAATACCCTGGAAGACTTCCAGCCAGTATATGAACGAAGGTGTTCAAAATCCATAAAGTTAAAGAAGTTTAAGGATGAAGCAACTTTCCTCGGATCATGACCTGCGGGTGAACTGTCAGGATCCGCTCTGCGAATAAAGTATGTAATTTTCGCCCTGAGTTGATTCAAAGATAAATTCGAGCCCGATGTTTCTCCTCTGAATAGTTGACCCCCATGGAAGTCTGAAGTTCTACGAAGATAGACCGTTAGGCATTCTACAGGACATAGAGATGCATCTTCTTTCAGAGGGCAGATTCTCCAGGGACCCCACCTGTTGGTGGGCAACTCGTTCTTAGCGAGAAACGTAGGGTCCGGAAACAGGTTCAGTTCTCCCCCATCCAGGAACTGAACGCGGCCCTCATCTCTCGAGAGGGCTACAATCTCACTAACTCTTGCCCCAGATGCTAGAGCAAAAAGGAAGATAACCTTTTGAGTCAGATCCTTCAGTGCACACTCCTCATTATCCAGTAATGAGGCAAAATGAAGGACTTTGTCTAAAGACCATAAAATAGGCTTTGGAGGTGCTGAAGGTCTAAGTCTGGCACAGGCCTTCGGGATCTTGTTAAAGATCTCATTAGCGAGGTCTACCTGGAAGGCATACAGAATGGGCCTTGTCAGGCAGACTTACACGTAGAAATCGTGTTAGCTGCCAGCCCCTGTCCGTGGAGGTGGATGAAGAAGGACAGGCAGAAATCCGTCGAGATCTCATGCGGATTCTTGTCTTTGACAAAGGCTACCCATTTTTTCCATGCTGACTCGTACTGCCTTCTAGTAGACTTGCACTTATATTCCTCCAGGAAGTCGATGCTGTCTTTCGAGATCCCGAGCCGCTTCTTCACCGCTAGGGAGAGAAAATCATGAGCTGCAGGGTCCGGGTTTTCTGTAATGAAGCGTAGACAGTCGACTTCTGGACTTGCTGGGACAGAACTGGGTCCGGGAGTGGCAGAAACTTCAGTCGTAGTTCCAGAGCCAGAGGGAACCACACACTGTTCGGCCACTTGTGGGCCACTATCGCTGCTACTCCCTTGAAGGATCTCAGTTTGTTGAGGACCCTCAACATCAGATTGTGAGGGGGAAACAGGTAGATCCTGGACCATTTGTTTCAATCGAGGGACATCGCATCTACTGCTTCCGCCAAGGGGTCCTCGTACGTGGACACATATCGCGGCAACTTCTTGTTGTCCTTCGTCGCGAAGAGGTCTATCTGCAGTTCTGGGACTTGACTCGAGGTGAAGGAGAATGATCCTGAGTCTAGGGACCATTCCGACTCTATCGGTGTAACCCTGGATAGAGCGTCCGCTGTCACATTGCGGACTCCTTGAAGGTGAACTACTGACAGGTGCCACTTCTTCTCCGCCAGTCGGAATATGGCCAACATTACCTGGTTGAGAGGTGGGGATCTCGATCCCCGCCGATTCAGACATTTCACAACCACCTCGCTGTCCAGTACCAACCTTATGTGGATCGAGTGACGCGGGGAGACTTTCCTCAGGGTTAGAAGCACTGCCATAGCTTCTAGAAAGTTTATGTGAAAGGTCCCGAATAGCTTGGACCAGGTTCCTTGAACCTTTTTTCGATTAGAGTGACCTCCCCACCCTACCTTTGAGGCGTCTGTGTGAATCGTCACTGACGGGGGAGGTGGCTGAAGAGGTACCGACCTCTTTAGACGACTGGCCTGAGACCACGGTCTGAGAAGAGAACGTAGCCGAAGCGGGACCGGTCTCCTCAAGTCCCTTCGCGCGTTTGATGCAAAGGTTCTCCAAACCCCGGCTGCATCCTTTAGCTGTGGTCTTAGCACTGTGTCTGTTATCGACGCAAACTGAAGAGAGCCCAGAACCCTCTCTTGTTCGCGTCTTGATATCCTCTCGGAAACTAGAAGTCTCTTGACAGACCCCGCTATCTCCTTCCTTTTCGACATCGGGATGGAAAAACGGTGTGACTCTAGGTCCCAGTGAATTCCCAACCACTGGAACCTCTGAGCTGGAGAAAGACGAGACTTCTTTCTGTTGATCTTGAACCCTAGATATTCCAGGAACTGAATCACCTGTAGGGAAGCTTGCAAGCATTCCGCTCTGGATGCTCCCCACACCAGCCAATCGTCCAGGTAGGCTACCACCTGGAACCCTTTTAGGCGTAACTGTTTGAGCGCTGCGCTCGCAAGCTTCGTGAAGATCCTTGGGGCTATGTTTAGCCCGAAAGGCATCGCTCTGAAAGCGTAAAGTTTTTGTTGTAGCTTGAATCCTAGGTAGGGGGAGAGACGGCGACTGATTGGAACGTGCCAATAGGCGTCTGACAAGTCGATGGAGACGGTAAATGCCCTCTTGGGCAGTAAGGCCCTTATGTGTTGTAACGTTAACATCTTGAACTTGTGGTTCACTATGAACTTGTTGAGTGGCGACAAGTCCAGAATGACTCTGAGTTTCCCCGAGTCTTTCTTGGGAACACAAAACAGCCTCCCTTGGAACCTGATGGACTTTACCCTCCGGATCACCTTTTTCTCCAACAGTTGTTGAATGTACTCCTACAAAACGGGGGTGTAGTGTTGGAAAAATTGAGGGCACGGGGGCCGAGTGCTGTACCAACTCCAACCCAGTCCATTTTTGAGCAGGCTGTGGGCCCAGGGATCGAAGGTCCTATGATCCCGAAAATACTGTAATCTCCCTCCTACCGGTGACACTTCACTTTGACTGCTGCCCTGCAGTCTTGCCTCCTTGGCCGCGACCACCTCTGAATCCTCTTCCCCTAGAGGGGCGTCTAGACGAGCCTCTGGCTGCACCTCTGGGCTTTGCTCGAAACGTGGTCGATTATCTTTCGAACACTGGATTGAATGCCGGGGATGATGATGACACGGCCTGGGGCACCCATTGGAAGGTGGTCGGGGTCTGGGCTACCATCTGTGGTACCGGAGGCAAAGCTGGTTGTTGCTGCTTTTGACGTTGCGGTCTGAAAGGCTTGGCTGGGCGGGAAGAAAACCTAGATTTCTTCGCTTTCCCCTTCGGTTGGGGGCCTTCATCAGGGGAAGACTTCCTCTTGAGGGACAGGCCCCACTTAAGGAGAAGATTCCGATTCTCAGTGGCTGCCTTGTCCACCACCTCCTTAACCACCTCACTGGGGAAGAGATCTTTACCCCAGATGTTGGATGAGATAAGTTTCTTTGGTTCGTGCCTCACTGTGGCCGAGGCAAACACAAACTCCCTGCAGGCCCTCCTCGCCTTGACAAAGCTATAGAGGTCCTTTGTCACCGTGGCCAGATAGATCTTGGCCATTACCATGAACATTTCATGCACCTTAGGGTCGCTAGCCATTGTCTCCATGTTTGTCTGGAGAGACATCGAGGCTGCCAGACGCTCCTTTGTCTCAAGTTCCCTCCGCAGAAGGAATTCAGACAACTTAGGAAGGTTTTCGCCGAACTGTCGACCTGCAATATCGGCGTCCAACTTCCCAACCGAGAATGTGAGATGGACTTCCTTCCAGTCCTTGTTGTCCAATGGCAAGGCCAAAGACAAGGGCTTGCATTCCTCCAGGGATGGGCATGGTTTGCCAGCCTCTACCACCTTCAGAACAGCCGCGAACCCTTTCTGCAGAAAGGGGAAGGCCCTAGCCGGAGAGGATACGAAGGAAGGGTGCTTCTTACTCAAAGCAGCAACTTTCGAGTTTGAGAAGCCCCTCTCCTTCAACGCAGACGCTAGTGAAGCTTGAGCCTTGGCGTGATCCAAGACGATCACCTCCATCGGTTCCGTCTCCTCCTTCGAGGCCGGCTCCTTCTTCAGACGGACATAACAGTCCGGATAGGCCCCTCTGCTGGGCCAGAATTCCACCTCCTCAAGGGGAACTGAACCCAGCTTCTCCGACATGACGATCTTCCCGACCGTCATCGGCATGTGCTCGGCATACCTCCACGGGTTGGCATCCGAGCACACAGGAAGGTCCTTCACGTTGAGCTTCTTTGGAGGCCCACGTGACGCTGCAATCTTCTGCATCTGGAGCTCCATTGCAGCAGCCTTCTGACTATTCTCCTTCTGCATCTGCTGTATCATAACAACAATGGAAGAGAGAGCTTGTCCCAGCTCTGTTGGAAGAGCGGACGAAGTAGAGGGAATAGGTTCAGGGGCCTGAACCGGAGCGTCTGATGGCACGGCATCCTCTTCCTCCACGACGTTCGGGTCTTGATCCTCGTCCTCGCCCCCTGCGAGGAGGTCCTCTTCAGCACGTTCGGACACGTCCGACATCTTGTCGTCCAGCTGGATGTCCTGCATGGCATCCGCGACATCAGCATCCACGGGGATCTGGACGAGAGGGATCTCCGGCCGAGGCTGGGGAACAACAGCGTCAGCAGAAGCCTTGGGAAAGAGGTACGCCCTCATCTTCTCACTAGGAAGATAAGGTCCAGAGGTGTTCTTTTGGAAACCCCTTACCCAAACACGGAGCTTCTCCCTCGCTGCGTCCCTTGACTCCGCCGACCTAGGGGATTCAAAAGCCTCAGCTAGCAGGTTAGTACATACCGAACATACCTGCGGATCCCAGTAACGGAGATCATCCTTGGAGGCTGCACAAGCCGCGTGCCTCCTACACGAATCATGCCCGCAAAAGTTCTTACTGCGGACGTTGCAGAATACGCTACCACACTTCGGATGCTCCTCCTGTAAAAGAAGAAAATTTCCATGAATATCAAGTGAATTTCAATTCACATGTATATACAAGCATGTACAAAGTATAAAGGAAAGACACATACTTGTGAATCCCACACAATCACCTGTGGAAGCCTACCAGCAATTAAAATCAAATGGTTAGTCTCTGCTAGAATAACCAAAGAGAATATTTCCCGAGGGAAATAGGTGTAGCTCACACCTAAGGTAAGACTTTAACCTTCTGGCTAAAGATGAAAAGAATTCTCTTTTCATCCCTGTAAGGCAACACCAAGTGACTGCACAAGGCAACACAAGCATGCTAGAAAATACAGTGTTGTAACCTACTATATCATGGTCTCCCCCGACAAAATACACCATACAGGGAAGTACTGATATAGTACATGGGGTGGCGTGCCGGCCGGCACTTGCCGGTCAGCACCCCCCCCACAGGTAGGTCTCAAGTATGCAACTTAAGAACACCAAGGCGGGGGAGAACTCTAGTTCCTATGTCTGAGCCGGCCGGCAGTGGTTGCCGGTCTGTAGCTACCCGGGTGGCACCCAGCTGCCGGCCACCACTCTTAGTGGCCAGTAGACAGGGCGAGGTAACAGGCCGGCCGGCAGAGGTGAACAAACCATGCCGGCCGGCAGCCACACCAGGTAGCGCTCGGCTGCCGGCCGCCACTCATAGCGGCCGGCAGGCGAGCGAGGAGACCGGCCGGCAAAGGCATATAGCCACCGCCGACCGACAGCAAGAGAACTAGAGAACACCCCCTACCCGACCGCCAGCCACTAGGCAGGCAGTCGGCAGAGGACAACACACAAGAAGACAACAGAATGGGTGCCGAACTAAGAGGCTATGTACCTCAACGCCCGACACCCGAAAGAGTGCTGAGAGGAAGGGGAGACACTAAGTCAGGCTTCCTAACCACTGCTCACTGTATCTACAGACAGCAGTGGGTGAGGGACCAAGGGAGGACCGGGCGGCCGGCACACTCTGCCGGCCGACAGGGGACCAAGTCAGCTCCCCATCCTAACCTAAGCTAGGTACGGATGTGGGAAGGCTGACACAATGGTATAACGGAAAGGACAGAAGGGAAGGACAAAGGGTCCTGTCCAACCTTGCACTAGTTAAGGATCACCCCCAGCTAAGAAAGCCCATCTCAGCCAGGGGAAAATCCGGGGAGGGAGGCCGGCACTACTAGCTGCCTCCCTAAAACCAAAGCAAGGAAGGAATCGCTACTCCGGAAAAGGGACACATCCCGTACCCGGAACAGCAATAAGGACAAGTCTGAAGGGTCACCGAGCGAAGGGATCATAACTACAGAAACCTTCAAAGGAGATCCAAGGAGGATAAACCTCCTATGCCCGTGTCAGACAGCCAGGGAGACTCTGCCCCACGCCAGACCAACACGGACTCAGACTAAAACACTGCTGTACTGTCCCTCTCTGAGCCAGAAAAGCTGGAACAGGAAGGTACAGTACCACCCCAATATAGTTATATTGAAAATTAATTCAAATAAACCACTAGAGTTAAGCCAAAGGCTTAAGCAGAGGGAAAGGGTTTGCGTCCCTTCCCCGAAGAGAAGGGAGCAAACGGGGGGAACAATAAAACAAATCAATAGCCTAAGACAACCTAGCCTAGGCACTAAGAGAATCGATTACCTAAATCACCGAAACTCACTCCAATACCATCTTGGAAAAACTCAGTATAAGCTTATATGTATAACGTTGCCTAACGCTTCAATAAAATTATAAATATCACACTTGGAAGACTAATTATCATGCAGGAAGTACAAGGGCCAAACGACTAGGCTACGAGGACTAGCGTAGGCCAGCCTAGGCAAATCCTTCGCCAGGCGCTATACCACAGCATCATAAAAGAATTCCTAAATAAGCTAAGCAGCTAATTTATTAAAGCGAAACGGGCTGGGAACGTCGCTCTTGCTAACCAAATAAATCCTATTCTAGCGAGCGACAGCGTCCAGGACGCCTCCAGCAGGCAACAGCTCTTGTATCAAAGATAACTCTTTTAATTACTTTAATTTTAACCAAGAGCCTACATTTATACATAAAGGAAATGGTACTCAACTTATCCGAAGCAGAAGAAGTTGGAGAAAGCATAATCGAGAGAGTAAATCCAAGATATTTGGTAGAAAACACAGGGAAAACACCGAGTTGTATAGCTACGCAAAAAGGAATACAGATGGCGCCGCGAGCGGCGCAGGGCACGCTTACGAAACGGGGAGGAGAGATGCCTTACGAACGGCTCCCCCCTTTCTTATCGTTTTCGTTTTCTTGCCATTTGACCCCTACGAAGTGTTAACTCTGTTCGGGGTATAGATTGCCATGTGGCGTGTCAAGAATACGTCCGCTGATATTTACGATATCCCTGAGGTCTTTTTTAGGGATATTCGCTCCAGGAGTTAGAATTCTGGGTACCTTAAGGTAAATTCTCTGGGAATATCGCCGTAGTTGTAATATACCCTAGGAAGCTACCTTAGAGGAACTTCCATCAGGACGACATGGCTTGAGCCCAAAAAAACTACTATATAGTTTATACTAGTAGTTATTTCCAATATATTTTGGATATCCAACATAGGCATTTGCTGAGCCCAATCCTATATTGAATGAATATGATTTCTTCAATATCCTGATTAGAAATCAGTATTAGGATTACCCTACAATATTAAACACTTCAAGGAAGGAGTAATACACTCCTAACCCTTAAAGGGTGGAGCCTTTTTCCTTGAGTCTCCCTGATTAGGAAACTATATTACAATTTAGTAGGAAGACTACAGCAAATAGGCTGAGTGGGATATACAAATATATGTCTTTATTTTCCTAGTCCAGCTGGCTTCATGCTAGATGGACCATACTGTCATATGCTACTATGAAGGCAGCATAATGACTAGACTACAATACATGATGTACAGTAGCCAGTAAATTGCAATATAGACTTACTGCAATTAGAAAACTACAGTACCATAATACAGTAGTATTTTCTGACATACCTTGGGTACCCTTGTACGAGCATTCTGCTGGTACCGTTCATATATTGAATGAATAGTTTTCTTCAATATTCTGATCGAGAATCAGTCATCCTGACCCCACAGTATTAACATTATTTTGGGACAGTGATTTGATACTTCTCTACCCCTAGGGGTAAGAGTCCTTCTACTTAGAGTTACTCTATAGAGAAATCTCCATGCAGTTAATACTGAGGGGAGGCAACAGCATTTGCTCACAGGGATACACAAGTATGTATCTCTTACTATCCCTTTATAGCTTACTATCCTAAGCTACTCTATTGTAAAGGACATTTGCATGTTGATTGTCAAGGAGATAATCCATTGTATACTCATTTGGTTTTCCTTTCTTTACAGGAGGAACATCAGATACCTTGTGCTGCAGTCCTCTGCAAGGCCAAGAGTAAGTATTTTTACGGTCATAATACTTGCAGGTTTCATGCCCCCTGCAATATTATTTCCGGATCCCTACATTATGGGAACCCACAAGTTTGCAATATATGTCGGACATTAATGACCGAAGGTTTTGAAAATCCCAAGTCTACTGAGATTAGGGATACAGCTCAATATAAATTACGCAACTGGGTGAGAGACTTTCAAAAGATCTCTCCGGGACCTTTCCTACCTAATGATAGGATGCGTAAGCTACTATTTCCGGAAGCAAGTGAGGAAACAGTAGTGCCTCAGGAACCAGCTACATCCCCTGACGGCCAGAAAACCTTTGGGATTAAGGGCAAGAAGTGCCCCAGGGTAGAAGAGGAAAATGTTGTGTCGGAATTTCCTCCGCCTATGCCGGCTATAGAGCCATCGATGTTGACATCTTCGTCTTCTACCCCTAATTTGGATAATGTGGTACAATTATGTATCCAGCTGAAGAATCAAATAGAGAGCTTTCGTAAACAAAACCAAAAGCAGGAAGTAAAATGCAAGATAGAGCCTCGTAAAGCTTCTCTTGTCGCTTTCCAGGGGTCAGTCAAATGACCCTTGAATCAAGACCTACCAACATGCTCCATAACCAATCCCTGGAGGTTTGCGGAGCAGATGCCGATTTCAAATGGCAATCTCTACATCTCAGAGAAAATAGATGCTGTTCCTTTGGTCAAAATTCTTTTTTGACCAAGCTTTGATGCTTTCCCTAATTGTTGGGTTCGACTGAAGTACGAACCAAAGTCAAGAAAAGGAGCGGAACCAAAGGAGGTCTTGATTTTCGACCATGATAAGGCACAGACTATCCATTCAGGTAGTCTGAGAAAGGCGGGTTATTCAGAGTCAAAGGTATTGTCACTGAATAACAGACACCCTTCCTTTCTTGCTCCTACTTCACTCTCATTCCCCTTTATGGGGAAGGCATTTACTTCTGTTGACAAAGTGGTAGAGGCGGGTAAGCCATGTCCCACGCTCGATGTGTGCAAGCCTTTGTCACCAGCTTTTCCCGAACAGGAAAAGGATTGGAAGGAAGTCCATTTGACATTTTCAGTAGGAAAATTAGACAAGGACATTGCAAGTCGACAATTCAAGGTATGTCTCCCTATATTGTCTGAGTTGCTCTTGTGTAATGAATATGAATCAAAGGAGAGACTTGCGACATCCCTTTCTCTACAAAACTACATAGAGTTGTGTTCAACCTATGAAAGTACCCCAGACATGCTCATGTTCATAGCCAAAATGCGTATGGCTATCTTGGTGAAGGACCTTTACGCCTTTATGAAGGCCAGGAGAGCATGTAGAGAATTTGTGTTTGCTGACGCAACAGTGAAACACGAAACAAGGAAACTAATGTCTTCCAACATCTGGGGTAAAGACCTCTTCCCACACAAGGTCATTAAGGAAGTAATTACGAATGCCACCATGGAGAACATAAGTCTTCTCCAAAAATGGGGCATTCCTTCAAAGAGAAAATCTTCTGTGGTTGTGGGTCCCCAACCTAAAAAGAAGATCGAAAAAGCTGGAAATATCCAGGCTGCT
Source organism: Palaemon carinicauda (assembly GCF_036898095.1). Classification (NCBI taxonomy): domain Eukaryota; kingdom Metazoa; phylum Arthropoda; class Malacostraca; order Decapoda; family Palaemonidae; genus Palaemon; species Palaemon carinicauda. The sequence continues at coordinate 8,026,006 of NC_090728.1, forward strand.
CAACAACATCTTACTATTCCAGTGACCACGGTGCTACAGGCAGATGGCTTCGGCTAGGAGGAACTTTCCCTCAGGATCGCAGGACCCTCGATCCTTCGGTCCAAAGCCTATTCAAGATAAGCCATTGATGGGAAACAGAATTGTCCCTACCATCATTTCCTTACCTTCTCCTACAGTTCAAAACCCTCCTGGAGAAGTATACCTGAGAGCTATAGAGCATACAGGTGGTAAGAAAACTATAGCTCATTGAGTTCCAGGGAAGGCTGTTTTGTGTTCAAGAGAGGGACTCAAGATATCAATGAGTCATTCTGTACTTGTCGCCACTCAACAAGTTCATAAAAAAACAGCCAGTTCTGAATGTTAATCCTTCTGAACATATGGACCTTGTTCCAATTAGCGGTGTTCGTAGTCTTGTCAGACCTGAAAGGTGTCCTTCGGAACCTTCCAGTCAACCACCCCCCTTCCTCCTATCTAGAATTCATATTACAGAGAGTAACATTCATCCTGGGAAAGATACGTGTCGGACTCACAGTCGTAAGTATCTTCAAAGGATTGACGAACTTAGTCACGTCAAAGTCAAGCCTAGAAATAGTTCAGGTATTAATATACCTGATCAAGAGGCTGGAGTGGGCAGCACCCGAAGTTTTCGGCCAATGTGCATTCAAAGAGATGACCCGGTTTCTAGGACATCACGGATGCAAGATATGCTTCTAGAAGTCTCGACTTTCTCCAGCTCAGGGGTTTCGATGTTTAAAAAACCATCGAAGCCCTCAGTCCCATCAACTCTCTTCTCCTTTGGAAATATAAAAGGAGCTCGTGAGGTCTGTCAAGAGACTCAGGTATTCAGTCAGAATACCAAAACGCCAACAGGAAAAAGCGCTAAACTTTCCCCAGTTCGCTATAGTGATAGACCTGGTGCTAAGGCCACACCGGAAAGATGCGCTAAGAGCTGGGAGAAAACACGCATCAAACGCTTGAAGATATAAAAAAAGACTGAGATCGGTCCCTCTTTAATCGCTTCTCTAACAGAAATTAGAGCACGAAAGTTCCAAGACTCTGCTGGTCCTTTCATGGGTGGGGAAGCCCCCTCCACACAGATCAGGGTCCCTACGACTGATCTGGGACACCGAAACGAAAACAAGACGTCACATTCAAACGTCTCTTTCAGTCTTGGAGAAGTTACCCATCCCTCTCTTAAAGGGACCGCACTTACCAGCAATTCATTTACAACTGATCCACGATGTGACGGTGGATACTCTATTTCGATACAAACCGATAGAGTTGGAATGGTCCATGGGCGCAGACATATTCCCTCCCAGATGGGAACAAGTCCCGGAACTGCAATTCGACCTCTTCATCACGAGCGTCTTCAAGAAACTACCTCGCTATATAGCCCCATACGAGGATCCTCTAGTGGGGCTGATAGACTAGATGAGGCTGGTCCTAGCTCTGACCCTAGGTATATTTCCGAAGATTCAGAAATTAACTGCCTTCGTTTTATCACAGAGAACCCAAACCCTTCATTTCATGATTTTCTCGCTCCAGCGGTTAGAAAAAGGTTTGGGATCTCAGAAGGCAATATAGAATTCTTAGAAGAATACAAGGCCAAGTCAACTAGAAGACATTATGAGTCTTCCTGGAAAAAGTGGGTTGCGTTTGTCAAAGCAAAAGGACCGAAAGAAATTTCAATAAACTTCTGTCTGTCCTTCTTTGTCCACCTTCATAGCCAAGGTCTGGCGGCCAATACGATAAATACGTGCAAGTCAGCCTTGACTAGGCCTCTCCTATATGCCTTTCAAGTGGATCTGGCGAATGAAAACTTTAATAAGATTCCAAAGGCATGTGGTAGGCTTAAGCCCGCGGTAACACCAAAGCCCATCTCTTGGTCTTTGGACAAGGTCTTACATTATGCCTCATCTGTGAACAATGAAGATTGCTCTCTAAAGGATCTAACCCAAAAGGTTATTTTTCTCTTCGCTATCGCCTCCGGGGCTAGAGTTAGTGAAATAGTGGCCCTATCCAGAGATGAGGGTCACATTCAGTTCACAGAAGTGGGAGAACTGAATCTATTTCCTGATCCATCCTTTCTCGCTAAAAACGAGCTACCTACTAAGAGGTGGGGTCCCTGGAGAATCTGCCCTCTGAAGGAAGATGTCTCTCTATGTCCTGTAGAGTGTCTAAAGGTTTATCTTCGAAGAACTTCAGACTTCAGGGGAGGACAGCTATTTAAAGGAGAAACTTAGGGATAAAATTTATCCATAAAACAACTAAGGGCGAAGCTCACTTACTTTATTCGTAGAGCGGATCCGGACAGTACTACCGCAGGTCATGATCCGAGAAAGATTGCTTCATCGCTGAACTTCTTTCAGTATATGGACTTTGAGCGCCTTAGTTCATACACTGGATGGAAATCATCCAGAGTGTTTTACAAACACTATGCAAAACAAGTGCATGAACTGAAACACTTCGTAGTGATGGCAGGTAGTGTATTAAAACCTGCCCCCTAATTACTGTAGTAAACAGTTTTTGGTTTGGGACCTCACATGTCCTCGTACATGTAACGGATGAGAATCATTCAGAGTGTTCTACAGACACTATGCTAGACAAATCCATGTTCTGAAGCAATATGTGGTGACGCCAGGTAGAAAATTTAACCTGCCGTCTAATTCTACGATGAACAGCTAATTGACTGGGACTGTCAATTAAAGGGAGAAGAGGTCACCCTTCTTAGGTGTGACTTCTTTTAATTAAGTGTTACCACAATAACACTGGCTCTGTTCAAAATCGCAGGTGTGGAATTATACAGATAGCACTAGTGCCGGTGTACGGAGTACACAGTGCAGATAGAAATAACCAGTACAGGAATTATGAAGAGAATTTGTTTTATAATTTTCTTCAGTGTGAGAGTGGCACTCATCATTTCTTCCTTCAAGAAGGAAATATAGTCTTTGTACTTGTTACAGGTATAATCCCATTGTCCTACTACATTCGTTTAACTGAACATCTTTTAGTCATTTATTAGTAATAAATGTCTATTAGAATGTAGTGCGTCCACCTTCGCCAGACAATTGTATGTGAACATGCCAGAGTTCTTCAACTTACCAAAGTATCCCTCATATATTTGTATGCATCAAATAATAGATATAAGAGACACTGATGTTGTTTTAGCAAATATACAACTATGAGACTATTTGTATATTCAGTGTGTACTTATGTTTGGTCATACTATGTATGTTAACCTCAAGATCCCTTTTCTACTGTTTAGAATGACTCTTCCCTGTAGGAGGCAGGAAGCACTAACATTGGTTATGATTAGTAATGCTGACGAATAACGGTAACATCCCTTGTCTTATGTGGTCCCCATGACCATAGAAAAGGTTGCTATAAGGTTAGGGCACTGATTAAAAATCCACAGATACACTAATGCTTTGGTACGCTTCAATCACGACGACATGGGTTGAGCCCTTCGCTCAAAATCTATTTTTGGGTGAGATGGCCATGTAGTCCTGATGGACCCACCCATCTCTTCTAAAAGAAAAGATCTTCACAGTATCCCTCTCGTGGTACTGTATCTGTAACACCACGCTCAATGCTACAAGGAATGTCCGCCGTCGTGGGAATGGCGCTGTTGTATTCCCAATTGTATTACGAGAGCGGGGAGAGCCTTTGGACAGCTCCCTTTTGCCACATCCTCCTCGAAGCCAAAACGCTGTTTGGGGTGCAGATTGCTATGGAGGCGTGTCAAGAATGCGTCCACTGATATTATGTGATATCCTTTGGAGAAATTTTAAGGATATTCACGCCAGGAGTTAGAATTCTGGATACCTAAAGGTAAAATTCTCTGGGAATATCACTGTAGTACATATATCCCTTAGGAAGCTACTTTAAGGAACTTCCATCAGGACGACATGGCCATCTCATCCAAAAATAGATTTTTTGCTTCGCTCAAAATCCGTTTTGTATCTTCGCTCTCCCCTCGCTCTAACAGCAACTAGTTTTAACATGTCTGCTTATTCCATTGTAAACTGTTCACGGAACCGGTTCCCGGTTGACCAGAAATAGCATGTCTGTATTTTGACCCTTTTATTGGGACCTTGTGTGTATATATACTAGATGTGTCGTAATAAAGTAACTCAGTTGCTTTAATCTCATTTTTGAGGCACAACCTACTCTTGGCTCATCACATTGGTGACCACGGAAGTCGACTTACTCCTCTTGCCTTCCCCCATCACTGTTACTATGACGGACTCCATTGAAGTTGGCACCACCCCATTGAAACTTTCGTCGTTCGCCAGCAGAGAGGCGTTTGCTTGGTTTCAGTGTGCAGAAGTCCAGTTCCGCATCAAGGCCGTGGCTCGCTCAACCACCAAAGCAGATTATGTTCTCGCGGCGATACCGGAGGACACTCTCCCCCGAAATTTCTGATTGGCTTTGTGAACAAGGAGACACCCCAATAGCGTATGACGCCCTCAAAACATACCTTCTGCAGCAGTACTCGTCGTCTCCAGCCGGCCGTGTAGCAAAGCTTTTTCAGGTCTCTCAACAACCGTTGGGGGACCAAAGGGCTTCGCTCGCCCTCAGGGAAATAACCAGTATCGCTCTCCTGCAACCTGCGGCAGACGGCTCTCCTTTCGAGGTGAACAAATTTGTGCCCTTTAGATACGCCATTTACCCGAACCTGTGCGCGCTGCCATACCCGATGTCGATGTCGATAGTTCACCCATAAAGGAGTTGATGACCAAAGCCTAAGCCCTTATGGAGAGCCACTTCACGACCTTCAAGATCTCCATCAACGCCTCCAGTCCTGATGAAGAGGACACCCATTCAACATCAACCGAAGCCGACGTGAATGCCATAGTACACACATGCCTACCCCTTGACGTTCCGGAGCAGCAACAAAGCCACCCATCACCCACCACTTGCTCGCGCCCCAACCAACGACTTCTACAGAAACTTACTTCCGCCTATCGGTCTCAGTTTTGCTACTACCACTCCAGATTCGGGGCTGCCATGAAGAAATGTGCCAAGGATTGTCAGTGGCCAAAAGACGTGTAATTAGGCCACCGCTCGTGGCAGTGGCCTCCCGTGTTTCTAATTTTCTCTTTTTAAATGATGCAGGAACAGGCGTGCAATTTTTGATAGACACGGGTACTTGTCGTTCTCTTTTGCCAAGGGAACTCTTCAGGACACAGCGTAGTCTGTCTAAGTTTTCCAATGTCCATCTGATAGCTGCCAACGGATCTGCGATACTTTTCCTCAACCTCAGCGTTGTTTCGCCCACATTCTCGTCAACGTTGTAAGCCCCTATCCACATCAAAAGGATTACCGTCATTGACCGTTCTACTCGTTGGCCGGAGCCATTCCCATGGAAACTGTAATGTCCGCCTCATGTACATCTGCCTTACTCTCAAGATGGATAGCAAGATTTGGTATCCCTGAGTGTATTACTTCTGACAAGGGTACCACTTTCACCTCTCAATTGTGGACATCATTAGCAAATCTCCTTGGCATCATCATACATCAGACTACTGCCTACAATCCGGCTGCGAATGGAATGGTTGAACTTTTTCAACGCACCATCATAGTAGCTTTGATATCCCGCTGCAAGGACTCCATCTGGTTTACTCAGCTTCCCTGGGTCCTGGGACTAAGGACCACTCCTGAAGATGCCCTGGATGTCTCGGCAGCTGAGATGATGTATGGCGACTCGTTGGTCGTCCCTGTCGAATTTTCTTCCTTCTGCAACCTCCTCCGATAATCTCCAGGGCATACATCACGTCGTGGGAAAATTTACTCCTTGCCGCCAGACTTACAAGCACCCAATGAAGCATCATAGACCGACAGACTTGCACTCTGCAACGTACATCTTCTTATGCAACGACACTAGCAAGCCACCGTTAATGCCCCTTACACGGGCCCTTTCCTTGTGATCCGACGCAATTCGAAAGCATTCCTTCTAAACGTTCATGCCAAAGAAGATTGGGTCTCCATTGGTCGTCTAAAACCTGCTCATCTCCTGCTAGATGACCCGCCTGCAGTCCGCCTCTCTAGATGAGGACGCCCTATTTAACATGTACAGTATGTCCTTTTTAGGGGGGGGGCGGGTGCCATGTAAGACACATGTATCACAAAAGTGTACATAATAATGACATTTCTCTTTTTTTATATATTATCCTTTGTATCTTTGCTCTCCCCTAGCTCTGACAGCAACTTGTTTTAACATGTCTGCATATTCCATTGTTAACGGTTAACGGAACAGGTTGCCGGTTGACAAGAAATAGCATGTCTGTATTTTGTGACATTCTTACCGGGACCTTGTGTGTATATATACCCGATGTGTTGTAAAAATGTTACTCAGTACTTTCATCTCGCTTTTGAGTCACAACCTACTCTTGGCTTGTCACACCTCTCCGAAGTGAATCTGTGCCCCAAAGCAAATCCTGTGTCACAAAAGACTAAAAGGTGATTATGTTACAATCATTTTATTAGGGTGAGTGTGCCATTGCTGAACGGTTTCTGTAAACGCCCCTGCTGGGTCTTAATGTGATCAGGTTAGTTATTATTCATTTGAAGTCATACTAAAATACTGTATTATTTCGGAATTATTTCTAGCATTCGTATTATTTTCATTTTATTATTTCCTTTCTTAGATTAAGGAGTATTCAGATATGATAGTTTGAGTCAAGTTATTATGATTTTCAGACTCTTCTATTCCAATCATCACTATTTGCGGCTAGATTTCAGCTCGATTCCTGTTAAAAACCACAGTGAGAGTTAAATAGGCGTTATCAGTACTTAAAGATAATAACCCAGTTTAGTTTTGAGTGTGCTTAAAAGACCTTTGGATATTCAGTGTTATATAATGCTGTCTGGGAGTTGTTTAACGGTGTCAGAATTCGTGTATTAATATTTTAAAGAGTAACAGTTTTAATGTAAAGGTAAATAATCTAATTTGGAATTTGAGAGGTTAATTAACATGCCAGTCGTAGTATATATCATATTATATGTTTAGTTCCTAGTCACGAGCCATAGTGTAGTATATTTTGTTGATACCCAGACTTCGGGAATCATAATTGTATAATATATTTTGGGTGCTCAGACCCAGGTTGCAGACACTATAATATATATATATATATATATATATATATATATATATATATATATATATATATATATATATATATATATATATATATATATATATCTATATATATATATATATATATATATATATATATATATATATATATATATATATATATATATATATATATATATATATATATATATCAAATAAGCTATATATATATATATTTTTTTTTTTTTTTTTTTTTTTTTTGATATATTAATGTCTGGATTCTCTTAACGACCTCGGGATCAGAGCCCCAGGCAAAATCACACAAAGACAAGAGCTTGGCTCCGGCCGGGAATCGAACCCTGGTCGGCAAGCTTATATAGACAGTGACTAACCCATTCGGCCACGATATATATATATATATATATATATATATATATATATATATATATATATATATATATTATATATATATATATATATATATATATATATATATATATAGAGAGAGAGAGAGAGAGAGAGAGAGAGAGAGAGAGAGAGAGAGAGAGAGAGTACACGTTACATATATTTTACGATGCCAGATACTTCAATATTAAGCGCATAAAAAAATTAATTTAAATTTGCTTATATTTATCTGATAAGAATTTATTAGATTCAGGAAATTCATTACCCAGCCAAGAGAATTCTTAATACAAGGCTTTCATGTAAATAAATGTTTCTTAGTAATATTTTACATTTGAATAAATTGTTCATTCAAAAATTAGATCTATTTTAAAATTCAAAATTTGTATCAGTGCCGTTGAAGGGACCCTTTTCTTTAAAGATCCTCATCTTTTTGCTTGGTATTTGAAGTACATGCAGAAGAAATCTCATAGACGATGTACAATTTTTTAGTTATTTTTTGAATGAAAGGTTATTTACTGCTATAATCTGTAACCTTGTTGTAATAAATTTCTAGATACTATAATTAGTTAATTGAAACGTAACACGAAGCAGGGAATGTTAGCCACGCCCAATCAACCATTGAAACGGTGTTTTAGAGATAAAGTTAATACGATGGAGCATTAAGCTTCTCATCAAAACGGTCCTTGCATACACGCGACGTAATCACGTAATCTTTGGTCGTTGACTCTCGAAACGCTTACTTTAGAGTCGCCAGATCTTTTTCGTTTCCCCCAAGTGATGAGGAAACCATTTCCTCTCGATTTCATTCTTTAGGAAATGGTATTAGGTGTCCGAGAATCACACGATAAACGAGCAAATGTTCTCGTTGATAGTAGTGCAGAGAAGTAAAGCAACTATCAGAGAAAAGAAGAAAAAAAAAAGAAAAATAGAGCAAGAAGCAGAACAAGAACAAAAAAGAAAAAAGATAAAGCAGCTGGGAAGAAGAGAAAAGTGTAAGTTTTAACTGGTACAGAATATTACGAAAGATCATAAGAATCCCTTATCTATGGAATGGCTTGCTGGAAGAAATTGCAAAGAATTCGATTATGTTTGGAACTTTTTGAGAATGTTCATTATTTACAGACCCTAATCAAAGATTGGTAATGGCAGGAATCACACAATTTTAAAAACGATTGGGTAAGTGCAAAGTATTATGTTATTGTAAACAGAATCTTATGACTATTCTGTGAATAAGCTTGAACCGCAATTGGAATACTACATATTGGGCTTGAATACTACATAGGGACTTGGGTTTTATTATTTCATTTCTCCATTTGGGTTGAGGCTAGGATGTCACTCATTGAGTTGTCTTCATGACTATTACCAACACATACACGAGTATAAAAGAGTAAATGTTTGTAAATTCGTTTTTGATAAAATTGTTTACAACTTCACCGTATCAAGAAGAAATAGAAAGTTTTTGTGTCCTGAAAGTTTTAGCGGAAATATTCTTTATGACTTTTATAGAAGAACAAAGAAAACCCAGGGATTTTATATAATAACATAGTACTATCGGTACCGTTTACCTCTCTATTTACTATCACAATATTCTAAAGATATTTATTTCCAGTCCCAAAAAACAAAAATAAAGACAAAACTTCATATTATCAAATGTTGAAGACGTTTAGTAGGATAGTAAAGCTTGGAGCTAATCAATTATGAATTGAGATGATACCAACAGGACTAGAATTTAAAGTGATTTATACAAATATGAGTAGAAAATATTTCAAGAACCAATGCTGCCTGAAGTCAACTGATTTTTGTTATACATTGTCAGTTAGCGATACTATATTATATAATATAATTTTTTCTGGCCTTTCTTTCTGTTTCGAGAGACTGAAACCACTTCGTATGAACTGTTATTCATTCGTCGACCAATTCATAAGTTTTATTTTCTTTCACAAAAATAATTCATTACTGAACGCATATTATCCTATTACTCCAAGTAAATTGATTGATTGGCTAGAAATTCTTTTTTATTAATTGCATGTAAAACACATAAACTGCATAGTAGATCTGGAAAATACAGGGAAGCCTGGCTAAGATTGGTTATAGATATCAAGTACAATAATAAAAACAATCAGGTTGAATCAATTTGATGATAAATAATACGGCGAAAGGCTAAGGAGAACTACGATAATATTCTTATTATCCTGCTACAATTTGCCACAAAATACTACAAATATGATAACAAATATTTTTTTTTTAAATGCAAATTTAACTAAATTGATAGAATATAATGTGAAGATGTATAGTAAAATATTAGAGGGAATGAAATAGAACTAGAGATTCAAGAAGTCAAAATATCAAACCATTTAGTAAGAACAAATACGATATGAAATCCCAAATACTGAAATGTTTCATCTTGAAAACAAATATATTATAATTTATAGTTGACTTTTTTGAAATAATCTAAAAAAAAGAATTGCACAATAGCTACTTTTCGCTAACAAGTTGTGATAGAGTTCTGGTAAAGTAATGAATGATATTTATTGCACTGAAAAGTAAGTTAGAATAATATCAATCTTTTGTTAGTGGAAAAAAAAACAATGACCGTGACTGTTAATGGCAATCTGGGTTCATATCACCGATCCATGATTTCTATGGTATTTAATTAAATCTTCTTTGAGAGTTGGTTATAATTTTGGAAATATTTATTTTGTTAAAAGTATTTTATGAACATTCTGTTAAGGATATCATGTTTAATTGTGTCATTGATAGAGTCGATTAGACACTATAACTCGATCAATTTAATAATTAGATCTGAGGTACATCCTACAACAAAACATTTGAATCAACAAAAGGCATTGGTCCTCGAAACAGGATACTCGCTCATTGTTTGAAAATCATTAGGTTCTTATTTAAGCTATAATAATTGTATAAATATGTACTACATAACTCATCAAGCTTTCAGCATTGGATATTCATTGCAGTCAAGAAACGAATGGTTAAGGATAGTTGAAAGTTATTGGACCCAGAAGGTAGGTCAATTTGTGTTTAAAAACTGCACCATACGTGTATCACACGTGCTCGTAAACTGTAACGGTATTTGTTATTTTTTATTTTTCAATATTTTTTCAAATATCGATATTACTCTCCCCTCGCACGGATGACCTGTTTAATTCTGTATTTTCAGGATTTTTTTTTTTTTTTTTTGTGCCGTTCATGCGTGGAATAGCTTGTATAAAAACTCATGATTCGTTGAAATTATATTAATTGCATTCACCTTGCCTCTCAGTTAACAACTAACTGGCGCCTCTGCACATTTGTGACCAGCTCTCTCTCCTGCCTGCCCCCTCTTTACTGTGCCTTAATGTTTGAAGATGCTGCCCACCAAAACTTCCACTTCGGCACTCCACCTTAATGAAACTGCCGCCCTCTACCAGCAGAGAAGCGTTCACCTAGTTCCAGATTGCTGAAGTTCTGTTTTGCATCAAGGCGTGACTCGGTCAAGGACCCAAGCATGTTATGATCTCGCAACGATCCCAGAGGAGACTTTCACTGAAATTACTGATTGGCTTGCCGCCAGAATGTTATGTCTCTGTTCACACACAAACAATACCGATTAAAATATATGATTGCACAAACTGCTATAAATCTGATAGCCACTGTTATTGGCAAAACACCGGAGCTGACTTCATATGTACACTAATATGTCTCCAATAGTATTTATAAAGGCCCAGAAGCCAGCCAGACAAAATTGAGGAATAAACAGTAGTTTTCCAGCAATGACAATACCAACAACCAACGAGTAGTTAAGGGTGCAAATGAGCTACCTAATACCTATGATTTTGAGTGTTGAATATAGGTGGGATACTGGGGATTGACTTGCAAGCATTCTACTGGTCCTTGAGTGTGGCTACTCCTTCTTGGATGCTGGTTGGTAGCAATACTTGACTCACAACTGACATTGGTTGGCAAATATTAAGATTCATTGACTAAACTTTGTTGTAAATCAAAAGTATTTACTGGTAGATCAAATGGGAATGGATGGTTTGTGAGGGGCTACATGTGTAACCAATTGCAGTGAGAATGCCTGCATCACAACTGATCCTGATGTTTTACCCACACATAGTTGCCAACTTGAACCCCAAACATATAACTCCCACGTAGTCCAATGATGATTCCAGCTTTCCAACATGAAGCTTTTGGACGATACCCTCATGGTACACTGTTTCTTTGATAACAAACGCTCCAGGATGATTTCTAGTTATTGATTCCTTAATGACTTCCCTTGGGTGTAGAGCATGTAGCGTGGTTCGCAGTTTCTGTCCCATTTGGGCTTCGGTTGGGGATGCATTGTTTATACTGGGATTGGGTGGTGTCCAATAGTTGAAAAGAAAAACTTGAATAATTCTTTTGTAGTTCCCTCCCTCTATGCTTTCAATAGAGCGACTTAAATGTGTCCACAAACCGTTGGGCTGAGGGTGATACAGTGGTGAACGTATATGCTGGATGCATAGGGATTTACAAAATGTTTCAAACAAGTCTGAATTGAATTGTTTCCCATTGTCCAAGACAATGGTCTCATGTAATCCGTGCTGGGTGAAAATTCGTCTTTTTCATCAAAAACACCTCTGACCACTTGGAAAATGCATCGACAATAACTATGGATGCTGTGGTGTCCGACATGAGGAAAAAATATGTAATTGGTCTTTTGCTACCTCGGCGCAGCGATGGCATGACTTGACATTTTTCTCAATGTGAATGTCCATGTTAGGCCAATACACAATGCTGCAAGCCATAGTCTTCATGTGATTGGGAGGATGACACGTTCATCAAACATCGAACAATCATTAATGATTAAGAGAAAGGAGCTGCACTACTTCAGTTACTGCAAGTCCCCATGAAGTGTGGATGGCCAATTTGTCTTCATATAGTGCATGGCTTCGTGAAAAGGGCATCTTTTTGTGGTGCTTGTTGGTCTGCAAATGATGTGACAGGGATATAACGAATGCAATCTCAGAGGACTCGTTGAACATCCGGTTCATCTGAAATTGACGACTTCATAATTTTTCGCTTTTCGTGAATTGATGAGGGGCGATAAGTCATCAGCCTGACCGAAATCAGTTGTCTTCGTATACTTGATGGAAAAATTGTAACCCATCAAAGTTGCAGCCCAGCATTGCAGATGACTAGCAGTGTAAACCGAAATGTAATTTTTAAAGATAAAACTGGATAGAAACAGTTTGTGATCAGTCAACAAAGTAAAGTGTCGACCATATAGAATCTTATGAAACTTTATAATGGCAAACACTATAGTTAAGACCTCCTTTTCCATTTGGCTGTATTTCGATTCAACCGGTGTCAGAGATCGTTAAATATGCATAATAGCTTTTTCTTCATCATTGTTGAATTTGTGTGAAATAACTGCACCAATACCATATCTACATGAATCAACAGCAACAGTTTCTCGCTGCTTTGGATTAAAATGTATTAAAAAACGATTGGACTTGAGCATGCTCTTGATTGACTCAAATGCTTCTTGACACTACAAAGACCAGGACCATCGGCAATCCTTTCTCAACAGTTGATTGAGTGGGACCCCAGCTGTATGTAGGACTGCTAAAAACTTACTATAATGGGAAACAAGTCCCAAGAAAAATCGCAACTCACTGACATCATTTGGAGGTGGAATGAACTAAATTATGGCTAAATTTTCAGGGTCTGATCTCCTCCCTGCTTTGTCAAATACATATCAAAGATTCAAGGAAAAATTTAAATTTTTTAACACGAAGATGGAAAACAAACTGTTCAATGTCATCCAATACAATGTTGAGCCTGTGGGAAAGTTCTTTTGATGTATACCCAATTACAACCATATCAACCAAGTATGCTGCTACACCTTCGACACCGCTACGCATCGTGTCCGTGGTCTGTTGGAAAATGGCAGCTGCTGACTTCACTCCAGACAGCAGTCAATTATACTGAAATAAACCAAGATGCGTGTTGATGGTGAATACTCTCTGGAGGATAGTTCCACTTCAGTTTGAAAATAGGCTTTAGTGAGATCTAATTTTTCAAGACATGCGCCACTATCGAGCATGGTAAATAAATCGTCTGGTATGTGAAGAGGATATTGATGATCTTCGAGAGCATTTTTGAGGCCTGTAAAATAATCGTCACACGCACGAAGGGTGCTATTTGCTTTTTTAAAAACAACAATCTGTGTAGCCCATTGTGAATAGCAGACTAGAGTTAAAATGCCAGTGGCTTCCACCCATTTGAGTTCTTGGTCTACCTGTTCTAAGGCTGCATATGGGACTGGCCTTTTGGGGCGGAAAACCGGCTTAATTCCTGATTTTAGTATCAAATTTGCCTGAGTATTCGTACAGAGGCCAACGCCACTGCAGAATGCTAATTTATGAGTCTCTTGAAGCTTCTCTGCAAGAGTTCCGGCAATGTGGGATGAAGGAGACTTGTTTGTGCTTTTGGAATCTCACACAGAGTTTCAAGGAACATCCAAAAGTACAACCTTTGATATTATGTCCAAACCAAGAACATTCAAAGTGCCTTTGGTGACGTAGCATGTACCATGTGTTACGATGTTGTTGAATTGGAACGAGCTAATCAATAAACCTGTGAAGCGGACTTGTAGTCGACCAATGATCTCCAGGAGTTGGATGATAAAACTTATATCTGAGGCAGTGTCAACCTGCTTTCGTGTGGCCGTGATTGATGAAGAATGGAATCCACGGCCATATTAGCAACAAGACTGTTGGAATAGCTCACTGAATCATGTTCCTGGAACTTCTTAGCACAGTACAATCTAGTTTTATGACCAAATTGGTTACATTTCTCACATTTGGTGTGTTTGAATGGACAAAACCGGAAAAAAGTGACATTCACAACAAATCCAACAAGCTGTGGGTGGTTCGCAACTGTCAGTTGGTTCATGTGGAATGACTCATAACTGTGGTCTGCTAAAGGAATTTCTCCGATATGATGAAGTGTTATTTGTATGACCCCGATGAACTGCATTCACAATATTGGGTCGCGATTGATTTCCTTACTGAATCATTGCAGTGTCGTGTTTTACATTAAGGCAGCGTTGACAATCTGTGGTGACTTGTGGAAGTGTAATGCTTGGATCTTGCTCAACTTTGGCTATTATGTGTGCACGGATATCGCTATCGATTGATGGACGCAAGCCAATAAAAAAAGTTTAACATTTGTATTGATCATTTGTTAATGAGACTATCTTGAACCATTCACATTCTCGGTTCATAATGCCTGCATATATGACAAAGTCATCTCCTTCCGACTTGGTGAGGTTCAAGCATTGAAATCTGATGTTGAATAATGATGACTGCTAAAGAAAAATTTCTTTGAAAATGCAAGCCACTTACTTGAAAGTGTAGTTGCATGGGGTTTCTGGAAGAATAAAGTTGTAAAATTTGTTATGTTTAATGGAGCCCAGTTTACATAACAATGTCTGTACTTTCCAAGAGACGTAATGTCATGCGAATTCCACTCGAAAAATATCTTGAAAGCACTGAACCTCACCTAAATGTAAGACAAACTACAAGGTCAAACGGAACTTGGTGATTGTGCTGTCAATTGATTCAATTGTTGGGTCAATGGTCTGCGAGCTGGGAAGCTCAGTAGATGACGTAGAAAGTGTCTGGGCAAATAGCTCCATGAGTTTGAGTTGTTGGATAATTACGCGAATATCTTCAAAGACATGTCTCCATTCACATACAATCAATATCATTTAAAATACATGAATGCACAAACTGTTATAAGTTCGACAACCATTTTATTGGTAAAACACTAGAGCTACCAGCGTGCGTATACTAAAATGTCTCCAATAGTATGCATGAAGGCTCAGGAGCCGACCAGAGCAAATAGATTCTGACTGTTAAAAAGCTAATGGGCCAACGAGGAATGAGCAGTAGTTTTCCCATGATGACGCTGCCAACAACTAACGAGTAGTTAAGGGAGCAAAGATTTGTGGAAGGCATCTCATATTTTCCTGCGCAACGACCCTAACAAGCCACCACTAATGTCCACATACATGGTCCCTTTCCTCATGATCTGTTGAACAATGAAGGTATTTATACTGGACAATTGTACCAAGGAAGATTGGGTCCTTATAGATCGCCTAAAAACTTTCTAACTCCTGCAAGATGACCCGCCTACCGTGTGCCTCTCCAGAGCAAGGCACCCTATTTCGCATGTATATCTTTTTTAGGGGGAGCCATATAGAGCACATGTATCACACTGTAACGGTATTTTTTTTTGTATTTATCGATAAAGCTCTCCCCTCACACTAATAACCTGTTTAAGCCTGTATTTTCATGAATCATTATGTTTGGATTCTTGTGCCATTCCTGATTGAACGGCTTGTGTATAAACTCATGATTCGTTGAAGTAAAGTTAGTTGCATTCACTTTGCTTCTCAGCTATCACCTAATTGGTGCCTCCACACAGATAAGCAGCCCAGAGATTGTACACTAAACTTTGTCTTGATATTAGGGCTTCAGTTATATTTTCTCAGTCATCTCTCTCTCTAGCTTTTAAATCAATACTTTGCCATTCATCATCTCCTACTTCGCGCTCTATAGTCCTCAGCCATGTAGGCCTTGATCTTCGAAATCTTTTAATACCTTGTGGAGCCCTGTTGAAAATCTGGTGAGCTAGTCTCTCTTGGGGAGTGCAGAGAGCCTGCCCAAGCCATCTCCATCTACCCCTCACCATGATCTCACCCACTTCATGTGCACTGAATTCATTCTTTGGCACTTCAAGGTCTTCCTCAGCTTCAGGTATATCTATCAAAATATTCCCTTCATATCTCATATTTAGGACTTCACTAAAGTGTCCCATCCAACGTTGCTTTTCCTCATTTTCTGTTGTTATAACAGATCCATTTATTTTCTTATGGGTATGGGCTTCTTCTTCTATGAGCAATTAATGGAACATGGCCACTCCCTGAATTCATCGCTTTGTCAGCCTCATCTGCTTTCATATCGAAATATTATTTCCCGTCATTCCTTGCTTTCTTTTTAACTTCACTATTAATACTAGAATACTTAGCCTTTTCTACCTTACAATTTGTATTAGTTCCTTGAAAACTTTAAGCAATCAGTTACTGCCTTTGTCTCCATGGCTTTTTCCTTGTAACTACATGTCCTAAAACCTCACTAGAAACTAACTGATAAATGTTCTCAATATTACACAATTTTTCGTTAATTCTCTGCTCTTCATCTCTTAAAGTCTCTAAGACTTCAAATCGACTCTTACATTCAATTACAAATGCTTCTCTGTGGTCATCTTCAAGGAGCTTAGTGTGATCTATTTGATTATTGTAATTGCCACATGGTGAAGTCTATGTATATTTGTGGATGTCCTTGTGCTGGAAAAGAGTATCTTCAATAACATGACTGTTTGTTGAACAAAAACTTATAAAATGTGTTCCACTATAATTTCCAGTTTCGCCATCAAATTCTCTACACCTTGATTATTCCTTCCAACTTTAACTTTGAGGTCACTCATCACAACTTTCACATCTCTCTCAGGAATGTCATCTATTACACTTCAGTTATTGACTCTATTCATCTTTTCTTTTTCCGGGAGAAACATTTGTTGGTCCATAGCAAACTAACACATTCATATTATCTTTTTTGTTTTATTTTAACTTTACAAGTAGCAATGTACCATTTACAGTTCTTTGCTGCATTAACTCCTTTTCTGCTCTTTGTGTCATCATCATTCCTACCCCATCTCTTACAACTCCACCTATTCTTAGCATACCTGGGGGCCATAGACAGACTAAATCCATAGATGATTCATTGCCTAAATCCATCATAGGATTGTCAGTTCCTTGTGATGTGCAGTGTCTTTTTTAACCAGGTCAAGTAACCACTGTCGGTCCATACTACTGTGATACCAGTAAGATCATCCACCAGGCATCAAGAGTAGAAGCTAAAAAGACAACTTGATTATCACCGTAACCCCAAACAGTCACCCTGCTGCCAGTGATTTCATCGAAATTTAAGGGCGTATTCACCTCACACCCAAAGTTCTCTTAACACCACTAGATTGCTCATCCGCTAATACAGCCGTTAGAAAACATGAATTGTATAATATGCTGCCTAAACATACAGCTTATCCCAAAGGAAATATCATTTTCTGAGTATTATGTAGTATGGATATCACAATTGATATGACATACATCTCTTGATTCTTTAGATGCATCTGTTTAAAATGTGCAAATGATAGAAAATTTGGTGGGTGCTACAAAAACCTTCGTAATTAATAAAAATAGTTAAAACATACAGTAATTCTTTAGAAAAAAAATCTAATTCTATCTGCAATACGTTGGCAACATTTGGCTAAGCAAAAGAATTTTGAAACATAAAGGTCTCTCTTTAGAGATATTTTTCACCATAAGAGATTTATTTTTAACCGAGAGCCATTATTTCACAGACCCGGAATTTGTGGCAGTGTTTTTTGCACCAGCAAATTTTACCTCGTTTTTTTTCTAGCTATTAAGAGAGCAAGAAAAATAAAGAGAGCTCACCGACGCTTTGTCTGGTATTTAAGTACTTATTGTGTAATTATGCTTTTCGGCGCTATTAACAAAGTCATTTGTTGAATTTTACACATTAATCAGTTTGGCTATAACTTTGAGTATAACTTTCCTTTTTAACATTATTATAGTATAATCTTTCTCTTTCCAATATGAATTATTATGTTACTATTCGATCTTGAGTTCTATTTAACTTTTTCTTTAACCTTATTGTAATATTGACCGCACTTGTTGTTGTGTATATATATATATACATATATATATGTATATATATATATATATATATATATATATATATATATATATATATATATATATATATATATATATTATACACACAAAAGAAAAGGTTGACCGACTAGTGAGAGAATTTGGAAGGGTGTGTGAGTGAAGGAAGTTGAGAGTTAATGTGGGTAAAAGTAAGGTTATGAGATGTACGAGAAGGGAAGGTGGTGCAAGGTTGAATGTCATGTTGAATGGAGAGTTACTTGAGGAGGTGGATCAGTTTAAGTACTTGGGGTCTGTTGTTGTAGCAAATGGTGGAGTGGAAGCAGATGTACGTCAGAGAGTGAATGAAGGTTGCAAAGTGTTGGGGGCAGTTAAGGGAGTAGTGATAAATATAGTGTTGGGCATGAATGTAAAGAGAGTTGTATATGAGAAAGTGATTGTACCAACTGTGATGTATGGATCGGAGTTGTGGGGAATGAAAGTGACGGAGAGACAGAAATTGAATGTTTTTGATCTGAAGTGTCTAAGGAGTATGGCTAGTGCATCTCGAGTAGATAGGGTTAGGAACGAAATGGTGAGGGTGAGAACGGGTGTAAGAAATTAGTTAGCAGCTAGAGTGGATATGAATGTGTTGAGGTGGTTTGGCCATGTTGAGAGAATGTAAAATGGCTGTCTGCTAAAGAAGGTGATGAATGCAAGAGTTGATGGGAGAAGTACAATAGGAAGGCCAAGGTTTGGGTGGATGGATGGAGTGAAAAAAGCTCTGGGTGATAAGAGGATAGATGTGAGAGAGGCAAGAGAGTGTCCTAGAAATAGGAATGAATGGCGAGCGATTGTGACGCAGTTCCGGTAGGCCCAGCTGCTTCCTCCGACGCCTTAGATGACCGCGGAGGTAGCAGCAGTAGGGGATTCAGCATTATGAAGCTTCATCTGTGGTGGATAACGGGGGAGGGTGGGCTGTGGCACCCTAGCAGTACCAGCTGAACTCGGTTGAATCCCTTGTCAGGCTGGGAGGAACGTAGAGAGTAGAGGTACCCTTTTTGTTTCCCTTCATTTGTTGATGTCGGCTATCCCCCAAATTTGGGGGAAGTGCCTTGGTATATGTATGTATGTCCTTTTACAGGACTTGGGTTAAACTTTTTTAGTCACTGTCCGATTTCATTTAAAGTAAACTCATGTAAAACATTAATTTATAGAGCTTTTAATCTTTCTTCAGATTGGGGTAGATTCCACGAGGAAATAAAATTTTTAAAATCGTATTTTATTAGGAACTGTTATCCATGTGACGTATTTGATAAATTTACAAAACAGTTTTTAGATAACGTTTTTACTCTGAAAGCCACCGTACTAAACGTACCAAAAAAGCAAATGTATGTGTCTCTACCATTTATTCATAGCTATAAAAATGTTAAATGTAGACTTGAGAAAGATCTTTCTAATTTGTATCCATATGTTAATTTTAAGTTTGTATTAAAAAATCCACTATCCATAGGCAGCATGTTCACATTCAAAGACACTCTACCAGATTTGATGCGGTCCTCTGTTTATTTATACAATTGTCCTAAATGTAATTTAGGAACCTATTTTGGTTGTTCCAACCGTCTCTTGAGGATCCGCATTGACTCTCATAGAGGAGTCAGTCACCGTACAGGTTGTATTTTGAATAAAAAAGAATTTTCTTCCATACGTAATCACGCTCAAGAATGCAAGCAATTAATTAACTATTCTAATTTCAAAATTCTAGCCCAATCCCCCAATAGCTATTCTCTACCTACCCTAGAATCTCTTTTCATTAAACAGCTATCCCCTACTCTCAATCACTCAACAACCTCTGTTCCTTTACATATTGCCTAACGACTTTCCCCACTTAATCTTCAAACCATTACTTACATGCTCTAACGTCTAAACCTCCCCGTCCTTCCATGTTTCAGTCTTGGATTTTTTTCTATACTAGGTGCGTTTCTTTCTTATCCAGAGTTTATTTTATTTTGTCTGTTTTTTTTTTTCTTTTATTCCAGGTTATTTCTGTGTATTATTATTTGATTCCCATATCTATGATGTTTTGTGAATTCTTCTTTAAAGTTTTCTGTGTATTTGTTCTGATTTCGATATTGCTGTTTTAACGTTTTAATTTTTAATTCTATTGATATGGTTTAATTTATAATTTTTTAGTATATATCATCCACTTCATTTTTTAAGTATTTCGATGTATTTATTATAATTCTTGCCTTTTTAACAGAATTTCATTGACTAACGTAATGTCTATTGACCTGTGTTTTATATTCACCTTTTTAGCTCCGATGATGGGAAATGTTGTTCCCGAAAGCTTAGCCAATAAACTGTCCAAATGTTGAAGTATATGCTCTCCTTCACCTTTCTGCTAAACCTCAAGCTTTCTAGAAGCGAAAATGCCATTAATTATATATATATATATATATATATATATATATATATATATATATATATATATATATATATATATATATATATATATATATATATATATTATATACATATATATATATATATATATATATATATATATATATATATATATATATATATATATATATATATATATATATATATATATATATATATATATGTATATATATATATATATATATATATATATATATATATATATATATATATATATATATGTGTGTGTGTGTGTGTGTGTGTGTGTTTGTGTGCGTGTATATATATATATATATATATATATATATATATATATATATATATATATATATAAATTTATTTATATATATATATATATATATATATATATATATATATATATATATATATATATATATATATATATATATACGGATTTTGAGCGAAGCGAAAAATCTATTTTTGGGTGAGATAGCCATGACGTCCTGATGGAAGGCTCCTTCAGTAGCTTCCTTGGGTATATTTAACTACAGGGATATTCCCAGAGAATTAAACTACAGGTTATCACAGAATTCTAACTTCTGGTGCGAGTACCCTAAAGGTTTCCCTCTAGGATATCGTATATCAACAGGGGATGTATGTATTAACACGCCACATAGCTATCTGCACCCCATATAGAGTTAACACTTCGATATGGAAAGGTGGAGAATAACTGGGGAGCCGTTCCACAGTTACACTCGTCCGTGGCTGCTTTTGGTACTCGAAACGTAAACAAACGGGCGCCTTTGCTAAATGATGTCACGTCCATCCTTATTCTGAGGCCAGCTCCTTGCTAATCTCCATGATACAGCAGGACAGGGCGGGGCCTGAAAGGCTGGATTAGAGAATAGACGGGAGGGTCCATCAGGTCGTCATGGCTATCTCACCCAAAAATAGATTTTTCGCTTCGCTCAAAATCCGTTTTTTGGGCTCAAGCCATAACGTCCTGATGGAAGTGTACCAGAGAATTAATGTATCCTGGAAAATTTCCCCCTCTTTAAAGTAAGTGCCAAGGGCTCCGAATAGAGGTATGTAATGTGTCCTCGTTAGAGTTTCCATGGGGATCCAGCTTCCTGCCCCCCTGGGAGAGGAGTCCCTGCGGATCATACCAAAATCCGAAGTGATCATTGAAGGGCTACTCACCCTGCGGAGAGTTCGTGCAGGACTCGTAGACAAGACAGAAGGTTAATATTCGGGTAGGAATATTCTCAAGTATAGACAAGTGATAATTAATCACTACACTCCATGGAGGAGAGATCAATCTGGTTTCGAAGGCAGGACGAAGGTAAGTATTCAAGTAGGAATATTACACAGCATGAGTGAGTATATAATACAGGTAATTTATATTATTCTTCTCATTCCAAAGGAAAGGGGTAAATGAAACTATAACAATCATGTATTTCATAGTAATAATAGGAGCGGAGAGGAACGCACATGTAATAAAATAGACATTTTATTTCATAGATTGCAGATTATAATGATAATAATTGCAATAAAAGGTGTAAAGTTAATTTACAATAATAAGAATAATGTACATAGAAAATAAAAGACTTAAATCTTGAATCTGAAAAAAATTTCACTTTTAGAAACACAAGTTCCGGAGGAACGTCAGTCTTTTTCAAAGAAAAACACATCATGTCCTAGGGCATGTGGCACTCATGTGAAGTCCATGACATTTCACCTTGATAAGAACAGTCTATTAGAAACACTAAGTGTCCATGAAATCACTATGTATCACACAAGGGTCAACACAGGCACCCGTAGAGTTAAAGTCCCAAGTAACTCGCGGTTCTATGCAGAGTTAAACGGCAGGTTTCATAACACTACCTGCGGCTACCACGAAATGTTTAACTTCATGCACTTGCTTCGCGTAGTGCTTGAAGAAAACGCGCGACGATTTCCACCCTGTGAAGCTCTTCAGGCTTTCAAAATCCATGCTCTGGAAGAAATTCAGAGAAGACGCGACTTTTCTAGGATCATGACCTGCGGATGTACTGTCAGGATCCGCTCTGCGAATGAAGTAGGAGATTTTCGCTCTTAGTTGTTTCAGTGACAGGTATGAGAAGGGGTGCATGTCCCTTAACGTCTCCGGAGGGTGCCGGCAGACCGACGGAATGCCGGAGGCCGGTCCTGCAGTGTGGAAGGCATCAAGACAGACACATTGAGTATCTAAATATAATACCATCGTGGCGACCGCTGGCACAGTGGCGGGTCGCCGGAAGGAGGCGGGTCGCCGGAAGGAGGCGGGTCGCCGGAAGGAGGCGGCGGCTCCGGCAGCCGAAGGCTGACGGCCTGTGGAGCTTGGATCAATTCATAAGATGGATATGTATATGGTTGTATACCTAGACCGCCGGCAATCAATGCCGGCGTGCCGGTGGCCGGCTCCGAAGGTCAGCCAGCTGTTGCTAGGTGAAGGGAGGAATCCAGCCGACGGAAGGCGGCAGCCTCCG
>NC_090728.1:8054175-8071675 GCF_036898095.1 Palaemon carinicauda
ATTCCTCAAACGCCCAGACCACCTCCGAGCTCAGTTCATCATCTGTCGTATCCTCCAACGATGTCCACCATCAGTCCCTAATCTTATAATCAATCTGTCATAGTGAAACTTACACCCTTCGCTAGTTCACATGCAATTGGCTGGATTCAACAGACAGAGGCTCAGTTCCGTGATGCTCTTAATGCAGCAAAGCAGACTGCATCCTGGCTTCAATCCCCGAAGACCACTTGGCAGAAATTTATGATTACTTTTACAAGCAAAGGGACACCCCCATACAATATGATGCCCTTAGATCATATTTCCTGGAGCAGCACTCTCCATCAACAGCCCTCATCTTGCCAAGATTTCCTCAGCTCTCTCAACAACTGATGGTGGGATCGAAAGGCGTTGATGGCCCTCAGAGAGATTTTCAGTATTGGCCGCCATCAGCTTTTCCCTTGTGAAATTGATCTATTTTATGCCCTTTCGTACACAGCCTGCCAGATCCTGTGCAAGCTGTCTTTCACAATCTCAACACCTTACCCATGAAGAACTTAATAACTAGAATTGACAACCTTATGGACAACCACTTCCCCACCATCAAAAACTACAAACATAACTACTCTCTTGACGAAGGTTGTAAATATACAAGGCCAACTGAAGCTGAGGTGAATACTGTAGGTCCTAGGCCATTAGCACCCACCTTGCAACATGCCAAGTCATGTCCACCAATGCCCTGCACAGCCACTTGTCGAAGCCTTTCACCCTGAGTTGTCCTGTTACTACTCCAGGTTTGATGTTGTTGCTAAAAATGTGCTGCTAGATGCCTGTGGTCAGAAAAAACATAAATAGCTAGGTTAATGCATCGGGTGATGGCTTCCCCATTAATGAATGTCTCCCTTTTTTTAGTCTTTTTTATTTATTTTTTTGTCTATTTACTTTTTTGAAGATGTTATGTGTGCTTTCTGGTTGATACTGGGCCCGTCGTTCACTTCTCTCAAGTTTCATCTTAAACGTGCGACATTTTCGTTCCAAAATTACTGGTGTCTGTTTGGTTTTCCGTCTTTGCATCTGCTATTCTCACCCATGGTTATAAGAGGCTAAACTATTGTTTTGTGGTGCTTACTATCGGTGGAATTTCTTAATCACCGACATTGTACTGCCTTTCACCGGTGTCGATTCCCCCACCCATTTCTGCCTCTTCATAGACTTCACTCATAAACGCTTATTCATGTCAATAGAGCCATGATTATGCTTTGGAAAATTATTTATTAGGATATTTCTTACTGTTCCCGAATAAATAAAAAAAAAAAAGCATTTACCTTGAATATATACAATATGTTATTGATATAAGCAAAATTTCATTGTATGGAAGAGCCTGCTCATTCTCATTCTTAACAGAAGTTCTTAGTTCATTGCAATAGAATATGAAAACATCGTCGTTTTCACTCAGAATACGATAAGCATCTTGAACTTAAATTTCATGATTTCAATGAAAAAAATTGCTTATGTACAAGACTTATTAAAAATATTTAAGGTAAAAGATGTATAATAACAGTTCTATTTACAAAATTCACTGCACAGGGTGTGACAAGAAATATTTGGGTCAAAGTAGAATACTGCTTGATAACCAAATCAATCAACAGCGTTATGGATCTATGGCAAGACATATGTCAAGTGTTCTGGTTGCCCACATGAACGATTTCAACCATTTTATTGACCTACATATCTATCTACCTACATATATATATATATATATA
This sequence comes from Palaemon carinicauda, assembly GCF_036898095.1. Taxonomy (NCBI): domain Eukaryota; kingdom Metazoa; phylum Arthropoda; class Malacostraca; order Decapoda; family Palaemonidae; genus Palaemon; species Palaemon carinicauda. The sequence continues at coordinate 8,055,915 of NC_090728.1, forward strand.
TATATATATATATATATATATATATATATATATATATATATATATATATATATATATATATATATATATATATATATATATATATATATATATAGTATTGATCATATTGCAATGGAATATATGATTTGAAAAGAATGCTTTATTTGAGGAACTGTCTCCTTTATTGCGAAGAGAAACAACTTAAACTTTACGGTAAATAGATTGATGCCCAACCCTTTCCGATGCCGAAACTTTCACCCAAATAAATAATCGGATCCCGGTCTAATTCTCTCTCTCTCTCTCTCTCTCTCTCTCTCTCTCTCTCTCTCTCTCTCCTCTCTCTCTCTCTCTCTCTCTCTCTCTCTCTCTCTTTAATTTTTTTTCCCGTTTGATATTTCTTAAAGTTAAAAAACACATCTTGCATCCCAGTTTTCTTCTTTTTTTACAGTTTTATTCGTTCCAGACTTCTTTGTTGAATTACATACTTGAAAAACCTCCTTCACTTGTCTCGGACAATAACATCATGAAAGAAAGCTCTTTTTTAGCATATAAATCAGCATGATAAAGTAGACGTTGAAGGTATTGGATAATTATAGATTTTTTGTTTTTCGACAGCTTTATTGTTTGATGTTTATAGAGCAAAATGGGTCCTTGTTCCCTCTGACCGTTCATAGATCTCAATTTTATATTCCTTTTGAAGAATATATGGTATGAACAACTATTGGGGTATACGAAAAAGGATACTTGAAATTTGCTTATATCATCAACAAATTGTTAAGACCTCTCTCTCTCTCTCTTTCTCTCTCTCTCTCTCTCTCTCTCTCTCTCTCTCTCTCTCTCTCTCTCTCTCTCTCTCTCTCTCTTCACAATGTGCTCCTTTGTAGAAATATATAAAGAAAAAGAGAGACACATGTATACCGCTTAGAAAAACTTAACAAATAGAACTCCACAGCCTAAGTGGTTCAACAGAGAAATTGCCAATGCATTAAGAAGTAGAGACATCAAACATAAATCAATGGGTCCACAGCCTTCAATTTATGAAATTTCTGAGCACGAAAAGGTAAGCCGAAAAGTAAATAAACGAGTTAGAAAGACCGAGATAAATGAAGAGAAAAGAGTGGCATCAGATAGCAAAGAAAAACCAAAAGAGTTTTTTATTTTTTTGCATAACGTAAATAGTAGAAAACCAGTTAAAACAATAAGAGCCCATTTAGAGACACGCAGGTTAATCTTATAACAAATTATTTGGAAAACGCTGAACTGATAAATGCATATTTTACAACAGTATTCACTAGGGACGAAATAACGACCATCCCCGAACCAGCTATCAAATAAGAATGGCCACAACGATTATATAGAAATACTTTTACAATGAATGATGTCTAAAAGAAAATAAACGGTCTAAGTAAGTTTAAGGCACCAGGTCCAAATGATATTTATACTAGAGAGGTTATAAAACTAGAAGGGAGATAAGCCCACACTTTTACAAAATTTTCTGTAAGACACCCAACCAAAGAAAGGAACCACAATGATGAAAACTAAGCAATATGCCTCTAATCAACAAGAATGGGCCAAAAGAAGAGCCTGGCAACTGCGGACCAATATGTCTAACTTCAGTGCCTTGCATGATTTTTAATCAATTATAGTGGATTCAATAGTTGAACATGTAGAGAAAAAATCTTTTGATAGACAACCAACATTGTTTTTTCCACAATATGCTTAGCATTTACGACAAAAGCAGGGCAATAGACATCATATGCCTAGACTTTCAAAGGGCTTTTGACGAAGTTCTTCATAAAAAAATGAATGGTCATTATTAGAACACTACGCATCTTTGATGAGCCTGCTGAATGGATCGAAGATTGGCTAACAAACAAAAAACAGAAAGTTATAATCAATGGAGAAGCTTCAGAGTTGGCAGCTGTTACAAGTTGTGTACCTCAAGGATCCGTCCTTGGACCATTGGTATCTATGTTCTACATTAAAACTTAGTTTTGTAGTTAACTAGTAAAATAGCCAAATTTACCTACGATACTAAATTAGGCATAAATGCTGCGAACTCAGAAGACTTAGAAGCCTTAAGAGAGGAACCAATGAAGCTACGAGAATGGTCCAGAAAATTGCAAATGTCTTTCAACTGTGTGAAATGTAAAGCCATACACATTTGTTATAGTAACCCACACCCCGAATACTCATTGTTGGGTAATAGAATAAAAATTGTGGACCAGGAGGATGATCTCGGTATTACTGTCAAAAATGATTTGAAGTTCAACAAACAGAGCATAAAAGCTGAAAAGAAAGCATAAAAACGAATAGGCTACGTGAAGAGACTATTCAAATAAAAGAAACAAACACACTGTACAATAGCTGTACACATCACTAGTAAGACCCTTATTAGAATAATGAGTACAATTCTGGTCTCCAAGTATTGAGAAGGATATAGATATACTGGAAGCAGTACAAGCTATGGTCACCAAACTAGTTCCAACACAAAGGCAATTTGGATATAGACGGATGATGGAACGTTTGAACTTATTGGATCTATAAACTCGACGACTAAGGGGACAGTTAATAAAGGCATTCAAAATTCTTAAAGGAAAAAAAAAATCATATTACAACAAGCTATTCACGGTAAGCAAAAATCAGTCTAGAGGTAACGGCTAAAAACTAGAATTAAAAAGATACAACACCATTCAATGTGGCAATTTCTCTACATACAAAATAGCAAATACTTGGAATAGACTTCCAGTGGATAAAGTAAACAGTAACACGGTAAACGAGTTCAAGAATATGTTAGACCAGATCATAAGAACTCTCTGAATGCTTAAACTAAATCGCTCTACCAAAGAGCAAATGGAGTCTCCGTAGATGGATTGAAAGATCTTGGAGACATCCAAAATCGTTTTAACTCTTGTAACTCTCTTTGACAAATTATAATGAAATTTCACTCAGCTGAGTTTGATTTTCAGAAATATTCAATATTATCGAAAAAGATAAAGGCAGCACAGATAGAATTACCGGCGTTAATTAATGCCAGGTAATTCTTACTGAAATTTCATAACATTGATTACAAAGGAATAAAAATACTCAATATACTCGTCTTTGGGTAATTTTTGGGTCTATCGTGCAAATTCATATTGATCAAGTGGATTTTAGTCCTTTCTTGGTATTGAGTTTTCCTAATAATATGAGTTGATTTTCCTTGAAATTTTCATCATCTGTTTTTAAAACTCATCAACATCGCGAGTATTGACAGTCACCAAATATTGTAAAAACTCCCCATGCGGTGTTTGGTATGTTAAATTAAGCAGGCTCTTGCCACCACAGTCTCTTGATATTTCGAGAAGCCAGTAAACCCTTGGCAGCAATTGGGCTGCCTCCTGCAGCGGTTTTAAGGGAAGGACACAAGCATCTGGATTGCGTCTTGCATCAGTGAAAATTATCCCTAAAGTGTCGGAGGAGCTATGAATGATCTCATAAACGCAAAGGCTGATGGAATCACGGCCATGAAATTGCTTAAAGACGTATTGTTACTCCGGAAAATTTATGTTCAGCTCTTTTTATAATAATTCATGTCAGGGCTTAGTTATAGGAAATATTCTGAGATGATAATTTTTCTCTTACATAAAATGTTTAGTCCGGTAATGCCATAGAACGATCTAAATAGATAATTATACGAGTTATCTTAAACGAAATAGTATCTAATAAAAGCTTTGCTTTATTTTGCTTAAAGCTGAAAACTTCAGGAGTAACTAATCAAATATTTTCCACACTAGAGCCATCAACAACGAACACAGGTGCCGAGATCCGGACCAGGATGGAATCCTCCGTTATTGTTTTATTTAGGTTTTAGACTTGCAGCTTCTCTTTGAAAAAAAAAAAAAAAAAAAAAAAAAAAAAAATGAAACAAAAAGAAGTAATGTTGGATATCGGAACGCCGGCAAATAAAGATTTTCTAGAACCCTAACTGAGTTTCTAATGGTAATGCAGTCATCTATTGTTATTTACAAGAACAAAGTTTACTAAATACATTTCGGCGTAGCTAGTCTGATTTCGAGTCCCTTTATGGTAGCGTTGTATGGATTTTTCATGATTTATATATATATATATATATATATATATATATATATATATATATATATATATATACACGTATATATATATATATATATACACATATATATATATATATATATATATATATATATTTATATATATATACTGTATATATATATATATATATATATATATATATATATATATATATATATATATATATATATATATATATATATATATATATATATATATATATACTGTATATACCAAATACATACATACATACATATATATATATATATATATATATATATATATATATATATATATATATATATATATATATATATATATATATATATATATATATATATATATATATATATATATATATATATATTATATCATAGAGGTTGTGATAGTTTATTGGAAACATCCCTGCCTTGCGATCTGCCGGCCTCGGGTTCAAGTCAGTTCAAGCCCAATAGTTTTTTTGTAGTGACTGCAAATTCACCATCCTTGTTAGCTGAGGATGGGTGTTTTGCGGAGTTTATAGATCTACCTGCTGAGTCATCGGCAACCATTCCCTGGCCATCGATGATCATAGCTTGGATGGAGAGGGGGCTTGGGCGCTGATATGTTAGTTAAAAAAAGTTAAAGTTGAAGGTTTTAGGTGTCCCCTGAGACGATCTTCATCATCTCCTCTGGCGACCATGAGCCAGCAGGTACTATCACTAGTCCCCTCTAAACCCCCCCCCCCCCCCCCCGGGACCTCTGAAACAGAGGCCCGTGACCTTACCAACCTAGCATTGATCTGCTATGGCATTGTCAATGTACCTAGTCTCTACCCTTCATCAGCAACCTTTAAAACCTTCAAATAATTGAAAATATATTTACATGCAGACATGTGGAAGTACTCTGCACTACACAGAATCCAAATAGACTACATATTTTGCAGGTTAGGCATCACAGGGAGACGGCCGTGTCCAAGGCTTCTCTGCTCTCAGGGTCAAGCGGAGGTTATGGTAGTAGCAAGACCGTTACTTGACTATCACTGAGACAAAGAGCACGAGCTTGTCGAGGACTCTCGACTCTAATTGACGAGTTACCCGCTCCCTTATCCCCTTTGCTTGTGCTTGGCTGTCTTCTGGTTGATTAGAAAATGTGATTAGTCTCTTTTGAATACTTTTAGGTAGCGATGCTCACTGTTTCAGTTATAATGGGTCAGCCTTAGTTAATCTCACTGTGGGTGGTCTGGGTTCCTCCAAGGAAGGTTCTCGGTTGTGGATATGATCGTAATGTTTTTGTATGGCATACTGGTTTCTATAAGCCAGCATACCCCTGCTGTAAAAATTTTGGTGAGCTTTACATATGTCCTCTGCCATTGAAAATTGGTAGACCACTTTCATACACGCTTCCTGTTCCTCAACACCAAGGGGGCTATTAGTTTGGGCTTGTCATAGACTCTAGGCCAATGGTTCCTATTTTTTTCTGTCATTTCCCCTTGTACCCAGTTTAACCATCCAGGTTGCCCTCTTCATGAGTAAGAGAGAAAGAGTAATAAAAGAAAAATGTGAATACAGTATTCACTAATTTACTTTATCTAAAAAAAAAATACAAATATATCGATAAACATATAGGTACATCTGCAACAAACATTCTCTCTCTCTCTCTCTCTCTCTCCTCTCTCTCTCTCTCTCTCTCTCTCTCTCTCTCTCTCTCTCAGCATCTGTGATATTTTTATTGCTAGTAGGTTACTGAACGCAATGTAATCATTTTCCAGGTGGTAGCTTCAAATTTTCCCTGAACTAAAGGGTTGGAAACGCTTCTCTAATCAATATCTAAAAATGATAAGATGGTAAACATCCAAGTTCTTTTCATATGTTCCAATTGCTTTGACCTGCTAGATATCGTTGAATACATTCTGTATCACATCTTTTTTTTCAAAATGTGCTGATTTCCAATGGTCTTATGGCCTAATTACAGTACTTACTACTGATTTTTGTAGACTTTGGGGGTATTCACATTGTGCCTTTGCGCATGTTTATACGTTGGTTGACTTAATTTAATGTTACCAACCGTTGTATTGAACTGATTGTTCTGCTGTTGGATTAGGTCATAGAGTTGGGAGCATATTTTCTCCTTAGTACGTAGGGTAATTATTTTGTCCTTATAGTACACCATCGTCATGAAGATATCATCCATATACATTACGTAGATCTGTAGTTTTTATTTTTCTTTTTTTTTCTTTGACAATGGCAAATATGGATATTTGCAGAATCCCATGAGGGGATCCTATGGGTACACCATCTACTTGTCGAAATAATTCCCCACGGTGAGAGAGAGAGAGAGAGAGAGAGAGAGAGAGAGAGAGAGAGTGAGGAGAGAGAGAGAGAGAGAGAGAGAGAGAGAGAGAGACCCTCCATGATACGAGTCTTCAATATCTCTCTGAGGATATCCTCAGATATAGGCAAAGGTTCCATATACTATTGGAATACTCGACATAGTAATAGGTTTAACGTTTCCTCAACGGGGACATTTGTGAGGAGGCTTTTCACATTGAAAGAGAACCTTTTTCGTGAAATATGTCAATGAACTCTACTACTGATTGCAATGAGTGGAAAACGTTATTTTCGTGAGCCGTAAATTGATCTGAAAGAATGGTCTTGGTGGGTTCCCTGTGCTACATGAGTTTTACAGTACCATAGATGTAACCAGACCTATGGTCACCTATGATTTTAGGATTTTTCTTGGTGTCTTGTTACATGGGCATCCAACATATTGAGAGAAGATGAAGGATGAATGAATTTTCATAAGAAATTTCCACACTTATAAAGGATGCTTAATGTGTCCATGTCTAATTTTAGAACCAATCCTGCTAAGTGAATCAGAAGGAAGTGGCGACTGCGCGGGACCCTAAGCTGGATAACAAGTTTATACGATTATTCAATGAATATGTAACCAATTGCTATAATGGAAGCAGTCTTGTTCATTGTAGTTCGTTACTTATGAAAGCCTAAACTATGGAACATGTTTGTTTGATGACGGTTAATGGTCCAAATGTAGGCCTACCCATAAGAAAATGCTAGTCTAAGTACTAGTTATCTGCTTGCTGGCATTAGAAAGTGCATGTTTTCCACAGAAAATGTAACTATTTTGAGAAGGCCAACCAATATTTCAATCCAAATATACTGGCCATCGTTGACAGGAAACCAGATACGTGAAGTAATAGAGTTATTCAAGTGCTGACGTGTCTGGAATCAGAGTCCTCTGTTTCGGAGATGAAGGGAATTTTATGCAAGTGCATCGTCAACAAATAAATGGAAAGTTCAAAGCCTGAAATAAAGATATCAACCGAACTGACATCCTATGCGTAGACGAATTGCTACTGGCTTTATAGAAAGCATTCGGGAAAATAGAATTATTCTATCCTTCAAATAAAGTGAAATAGTAGGGATTCAATCGTGGATAATTTATACCATTTCGCACGAGAGAGAGAGAGAGAGAGAGAGAGAGAGAGAGAGAGAGAGAGAGAGAGAGAGAGAGAGAGAGAGAGAGAGATATTCTTTAAAAATATTGAAGCATTTTAAATTTTAGTGTGCTCGTAAATTATGGAATAGAAAGTGTCCTGAGATTAATTAATGAATAGATTTGAATGCCTTACAATCATTTTTTTTTTGTCTAGTCTGACTCTATGGTGTATTGGTGATAAATTCGGAATCTATCTTTAATCTATTTTAGTCTCGTAAACCCTTCAAGGAATGGACTGTACGAGAATCCTCTTTTACCTTTAAGTGAACATCAAGTAATATTTTTGATATGGCTTTTTTTTTTTATTTTTTTTTTCAAATATACTTGCTAGAGTTACACTAACCCATGTTATCATTTAATTACGGTATATCTTGATTGAGATAATTGTTTTTTCTTAACTTCAACTCTGCAAAATCCTTAGATTTTCGTCAAACCATCATTTATTTTTTTTTCTGTTAAACACATTCACTATTTTATTTACAAGAATAATTTTTTTTTATTTTTTTTCTTGTCTTGTTATATGACTTCTGAATCTTGACATAAAATATTAGAATACTCTCAAGAGTTAACTCTTTTTATTCAAATTGTTGATCACATAGAAATGAAATGTATGTTAGCAAATGTAAATTTGTTTTCTAAAATGATGAATTTCTAAAGACTGTATCCTACATCTTTTATTTAAACTAAACATGAAAAACACTTCTTTATCAAAGCAAGGAAACTTTTTATAGTTCATGAAACTTTTAGTTAAAAATGCACCTATATGCACGAAAGTAATATTACGAATTTAAAGATTTCTTACTCTTCTATTCCTGTTTTTGGTTCACCGTAATTTTCAGCATTTATGACACAACAACAACATGGATAGGTAACGAGGAGAAGGGGTCAGGTGATATTCCAGATGTTGTTGATTGTGAGTGACAGTGCAAACTCTTGTTTGTATATTATGCCAGTCAAATTCAATTAACTTAGCTCAAAATGATTTTGGCCATGTAGATAGAATGAAAAATGGTTTTCTGATGAAGAAGCTGATAAATGCAAGAGTTGATGGGAGAAGTACTAGACTAGAGCAATAACAAGGTTTTGTGGATGGATAGAGTGAAGAAAGCCCTGGGTGACAGGAGGAGAGATGTGCGAGAAAAAAAATAGACGTGCTAAAATGGAGAGCAATTGTGACTCATTTCCAGTAGGCCCTGCTCCCTCATCCGGTCGTCTTGGTGACTGCTGATGTAGAAGTAGTAGGGGATTCAGCATACGAAGTTTCTTTGTGGTGGATGACGGGAGAGGGTGGGCTCTGGCTCCACGGTAGTACCAACCAATCTCGGCTGATTCCTTCGTCAGGCGGGGAGGAATGAAGAGAATAAAAGACCCCTTTGTTCTTTTTTTTTTTGGTAACCCACACAAATTGGGAAAGTGCTATAGCAGATAAGTATAGAGACATATGAATAGATAGATAGATTATGCCATAACCTTATGTTGATTATTTTACTGAAAATATAGCATTCCCCTTCACATTGTTGGTTTTTAGGAACATGAAGTATTATGGAAACAAACCATGAAAATAACGAGATGTTTTAGGTCATCACTCTTTTTGTAGATTTTCTACGTAAATGCTGGCAGGAGTTAAACGTAAAATTAGCTATAAATATATTCCATCGGCTGAAAGATATTATTTTAGTTAATTTTAAAAGAAATCCATATTCCGTATAGCTTCATTGAAATTCACCATAGTGTTAAAACGACATGTAGTCCTTACTAATTATTTTTGGTGTTTTTCTATAATTTCACCTTTAATTTACTTAGTTGGTGAAGTCCCTTGGCCTTTCTCTCTCTCTCTCTCTCTCTCTCTCTCTCTCTCTCTCTCTCTCTCTCTCTCTCCTCTCTCTCTCTCTCTCTCTCTCCCCGTCTTAAATGAACAGCTGTTCTGTATTCAACTTAATCCAGCGAACATTCGATTAAAAAACTTTTCCCGCTTCAAAATTGGGATTCATGAATATTCAGGTTCTGACTAACATTCCACATTCCTTCAAGTATTTAAGAAATACGTAGAGAATAAGGAAAGTAAAAAGGAACGAAAGAACAATGTCGTCAAGATTAGTTCACATATTTGCTTCTTATGTCACATCAGCGAAGAGAAAATTTAGGAATAACAGGGGACACTGCTCATCAGACTCTAGAATGATGTTCTCGCTAATCTTTAAATATAATTTGTCCTGAGATTATGACCGTATAAATATCATATACGTGCACATACACACACATAATAAATGAAAAAATGAAAAAATGAAAAAATGAAAAAATGAAAAAATGAAAAAATGAAAAAAATGAAAAAATGAAAAAATGAAAAAATGAAAAAATGAAAAAATAAAAAAATAAAAAAATAAAAAAATAAAAAAATAAAAAAATAAAAAAATAAAAAAATGAAAAAATGAAAAAATGAAAAAATGAAAAAAATGAAAAAAATAAAAAACATAAAAACATAAAAACATAAAAACATAAAAACATAAAAACATAAAAAATAAATAAAAAAATAATTAAAAGAATAAAAGAATAAAAGAATAAAAGAATAAAAGAATAAAAGAATAAAAGAATAAAAGAATAAAAGAATAAAAGAATAAAAGAATAAAAAAATAAAAAAATAAAAAAATAAAAAAATAAAAAAATAAAAAAATAAAAAAATAAAAAAATAAAAAAATAAAAAAATTAAAAATTAAAAAATTAAAAAATTAAAAAATAAAAAAATAAAAAAATAAAAAAATAAAAAAATAAAAAAATTAAAAAATTAAAAAATTAAAAAATTAAAAAATTAAAAAATTAAAAAATTAAAAAATTAAAAAATTAAAAAATTAAAAAATAAAAAAATAAAAAAATAAAAAAATAAAAAAATTAAAAAATTAAAAAATTAAAAAATAAAAAAATAAAAAAATAAAAAAATAAAAAAATAAAAAAATAAAAAAATAAAAAAATAAAAAAATAAAAAAATAAAAAAATAAATAAATAAATAAATAAATAAATAAATAAATAAATAAATAAATAAATAAATAAATAAATAAATAAATAAATAAATAAATAAATAAATAAATAAATAAATAAATAAATAAATAAATAAATAAATAATAATATATATATATATATATATATATATATATATATATATATATATATATATATATATATATATATATATATATATATAAATAAATAAATATATATATATATATATATATATATATATATATATATATATATAAATATATAAATAAATATATATATATATATATATATATATATATATATATATATATATATATATATATATATATATATATATATATATATATATATATATATATATATATATAAATATGGAGACAGGAGCAATTACTCAGGGATAAACATATTGGAGTAAGGAGACGCGTTCTGTCTTTCATCCATTTATTAGCCCCGACGTTTCGTATCAGCTTGATACATTTTCCAGGCTGAAACGATTACAAATCAATTGCGTATAAGTAAAAAGATACACACAACGTTTACCAACACTAAAATTAAAAACCTTTTTAATAAATTTAGAATTAAAAACAGAGTAAAAACAGAAACACAGAATAACAGTGAAAGGGCTAGGGGTGAATACAGAGAAACAAATTAATTAAAAAATAATAATAATGATAATAGAAAAACATATAATAATAATAATAATAATAATAATAATAATAATAATAATAATAATAATAATAATAATAATAGAACGAACAAGACACCTACCCACAGCGGTAGCGTAAGGAGAACTGACACGAAAAATTGTTTTGGAAGGGAGTGTAAACAAAACAACAGGTAATTAGGCAATAAACAATTGGGTGGAAGACGACTGGTGGTTAAGAGAAGGTACAGTTAGCTTAATCATTATTGATTCAAGGGTGGTTAGTTCGTCTATATGTCGGGTTCTTCCTACAATATTAAAATGTCTGGTATCTATGTGTGTTTTGCAACTTTTACCGTGATTTCTTATGTTAGCTTGTTCTGGATTTCATAGTCGACAACCCGTTCTATAGCTAATTCCTTGATGTGAGGAAATTCGGACTTTTAGCAGCCTCCTGGTGCAACCGATGTAAGTGCCAAGATCACATCTGGGACAATTATACTTATAAACGACACCGGAGGAAAACAGGGGGCTGATCTTATCCTTGACTTGGAAGAGTGAGCCGATAGTTCGGGGGTTTATGGGAATTAGTTTCAAATTAAGGGCAGGCAATTGCTCATTGAATAGGTTGATGCATTTTTTCCTAAATTTTTTATTATGGAGAAAGGGAAATCTAGCAAACATACGGAGCTTGGGGTCACTATGGACTATTGGGGGTAGATTGAATTTCAGATTAAGTAGCTTATTAAGGGATCTATGGAAAATTGCCGGAGGGAAATAATTATCCTTAAAGTAATCAGCAAGGAAAGTCACTTCAGTATGAAAGGTAGACCAGCTTGATGTCAGATTAATGGCTCTATGGAGGAGAGTTGACACGGAATTCAGTTTAAAGTTAAAAAAAAACATGAGCTATATAAATGGGTCCCCAGACCAGTAAAGGTGCTCTTTCTATAAATACCAGTATGGAAGCCAGATTCGTCCTTGGATATCCTCACATCAAGGAACGGAAGTGAGTTCTGTGTCTCTGTTTCAACCATAAATCTAATGTTATGGTGTTGGTTGTTTAAATACTCAAGAAAGGTATTAGCATGGTAATTATATCTGAACAAGGCGAAAGTGTCATCTATGTAGCGTCTATAAAACAGTGGGCGGAAATTAGGTGGGCATACATCTAAAGCTCGCTCCTCCAGGGAGCACATAAATATGTTGGCAAAAGTAGGACCCAGAGGGCTTCCCATGGCCATCCCCTCAGTCTGCTTAAAAACCGTATTATTAAAAACAAAGGGCTTATCCAGCACGGCTAATTCTTAAAGCAACTTGAATTGAGTTCTATTAAAATTGTTGAACAAGCAATCGTCAGTGGGAAATAGCCTGTCTAAAATGACGTTGATAGTCTCGACAACGGAAACATTAGTAAACAGAGATTCCACGTCAAAGCTTGCCATGTACAGATCTGAGTCCTGCGTGATAATGTCATCTTTAAAGGAGGCCGAATTTATTAATGTATATTTGTTGTGAGTCAGTGGTTGGAGTAAAGGGACAAGAAATTTGGCGGGTTTAAAGATACACAAAGAAGGAATTCCTTTGAGACCCATCCTTTCTTCCATTAACACTGCTAGCTATAAACTCGCAAAATTTCTTGTCCCTTTACTCCAACCAAAGAAACTCCAAAGAAATTTAAAATCACATGTCCTTTCTAATATGCAATAATGACATAATGCCCAAAATACAATTTAGCAAATAAAATTTCTCAACCAAAAACTCGTCACAATAAACTAACTTACCCAATATATTGAAATAAAATAAAGCAATACTATAAACCTGCATAAACAATCCATAACCATTAAAATTCATTGGTATTCTGCAGAAATAGAATAAATACTATATTTATTGTATGCATAATAGTGTACAAGAAAAGCACGATTCCGATGCACTACGCTAGTTCACCATGATAATCACATTTTCTAGCACATCAATTTTTTATGTACCTACCTAATGCATAGTCAGGAAACAGCCCGCAGTGTGGTAAAACACTTATCAAGAGGATTTTGTGTTGTTTTCTAAGATTAAGATGATATGTATTTTCTCATTATTACATTGTTTTCAAATAATGAGTGAACTGTTACAAAACAGAATTAAATAATCATATAATAAGGCTATCAGAACTTAAATAATCGAGTTCATGACATTCGTGTTCCGACACTTGACCTTTTCCCCTAGTTTAAAGGGAAGTGGAGCCTGAGTGCAGTAATGGCAGTTTTTCTTTACAGTAACCTGTACTAAGCTTACGTGTGAATGGATTTTTTTTTTTAAAGCATCTATGGTCTTTTATGTTGTAACACCAGCATTTGTGAGAATGGATGAATGAATCAAACCCAATAACTCCACACGATTTTATACCATGATACTAGGTAGAGCAGACTGAGATTCAATGAGATGAATGTGGTGCCTAGGCTATTTGGAGAGAATAATTTCTCTTTGATTTCTGATGATTTCCGTTAATATTTACTAAATTGAAAGTTTATTCCTAACAGTGTTGCAGTACTCTTGGGAAGGTGCAGGAAAATCAATAAAGATTTCATGAACTTTAAGAACATCAAATCGCACAATTTTTTTTTTGGCTAATTTTTGACAAATATTTCATATTTAATTGTATCATCTTAATAGGAATAATTGCCTATTCTATAACAACAATAGCAACAGCCACTTGTTTTGTTATCAAATGTCTTGCACGCATCCTTTGACAGCATAATGTTTTGCAGGAATCGTAGCACTCGATACTTCACAATGAGATGAGAGAGTGACCAAGCCTTTGATACAAGGCCACGTACCTCCCTCCTCTTCTTTCCCTCAACGCACCGTTTCTCCCATATCAGTCATTCTGTCCACCTGTTTTACTTTCTTAATCGAAGTCTTACTGCATAAATTTACTGATCTCGGATAAATTATGACACCATAATTCTTGAAGTCACCTTTATCACATTATTTTTTATATAATGGAGTAATTATTCCTTTTACCCTTTCCTTTAGAACCTTTCCCACATTCATATATGTCAAGCAGTAGTTAGCCACTACACATTATCACTACCAAATTGCAACATCTCACTGGTGTTTCTACTAACTTGTTATGAGTTTTTTTTTTTTTTTTTTTTTTGCATCCTTAATAACCACTATAGCCAGAATTATCGGCATTATACCAAGCCTTTTAAACTTTGCTTTAGTCAGTCGTCTTCCTGTTTTCAATATATACATGCATTAAATTTTTTAAATACTCAGTTCATTACCCAAGGAGTGAGTCATGTTAAATAATATATGAAGACGTATGTTTCTCTCGGATTTACTTGGTTGTTAGCCTTCCTCTATACTTACTCTTAGATAAGACAAATTTTTATCCTCCTTACATTCGATCAAACATTTTCTTCCATCTATTTCAATTATAAGCCAAGGTTCTCTCTCTTGACAACCATTTCGATCCTCTTTTATGCTCTTTTCTCATGTAATTGGTGATTGCTAGTCTAGGGTTCGAGTCCCACTCAACCTCATTAGTTCATTTGCTGGCTGCAACCTCACTATCCTTGTAAGCTAAGGATTGGGGGTCTCGGGGAGCCTAGAGGTCTATCTTCTGAGCTATCAGCATCCATTGCCTGGCCGTCTCTGTTCCCAGCTTGGATTGAGAGGGACTCGGGCGATGATCATGTTCATATATGGTCAGTCTCTAAGGAATTGCCCTGATTAATAGTACAATATCACCATCCCTTTGCCATGCCACTCATGAGCAGCCTTTAAACTTTTAAACCTTTAAACACATATTTTGATGTTATTACCATTTGTTACCCTCCTGTAATAACTGAACACCTTTTTAAACATATGATCACATCACGTAAGTTTTTAAACCCGTCTCTACTTCTTTTAGCCAAAGCCATATAGGCCACATACAGACTATATATGTGTATGGCGTGTCTCATTTCTTCAACCGGTAATTCATCACAATTCTATCTTCAGTGGTCACATTCACAACATCTTACCCAAATTAGCCCTCCCAAGTATAGTATAGTATTACTCTGCTTTGCCTCTTTTATATTTTCCTTTTTTACTAACATTCAAAATGATCACTACATTGTTTGGCAGGATGTCTCCTCTCAGACCTCTTATTCTGGGATTAAGTTGTTTAAGTTGTTTATTCACTTTCTCCACTCATTTAGTTCCCTGTAAAACATGTGTTTATTTTCCCACAGAATTACAATTATTATATATCCTATGTTTTCGTTTCCTCCCCTCTGTTTCTCTCTCCGTTCATTTATCATTGCCCTATCTTTCCTCTTATATGTCTACATATAGTTGTAACCTTAAAAAAAAAAAAAAAAAAAGTTTTATTATTTCCTTCGCTAACAATTTTATCTCATCATCCCACCACTTCCTATTTCTATTCTATCTGTCTATCATCTTTATCATCTTTTGTTCCTATATTCTACCTGACAACTGACAAATACTTATATATATATATATATATATATATATATATATATATATATATATATATATATATATATATATG
>NC_090728.1:8076675-8086675 GCF_036898095.1 Palaemon carinicauda
TCCTTGATCCTATTAATCATTACTCTACCATACCCTTTTCCAACTACACTTAACAAACTAATACCTCTTGAATTACAACACTCATGCACATCTCCTTTACCCTTATATAATGGTACAATACATGCACAAACCCAATCTACTGGTACCATTGACAACACAAAACACATATTAAACAATCTCACCAACCATTCAAGTACAGTCACACCCCCTTCTTTCAACATCTCAGCTATCACACCATCCATACCAGATGCTTTTCCTACTCTCGTTTCATCTAGTGCTCTCCTCACTTCCTCTATTGTAATCTCTCTCTCATTCTCATCTCCCATCACTGGCACCTCAACACCTGGAACAGCAATTATATCTGCCTCCCTATCATCCTTAACATTCAGTAAACTTTCAAAATATTCCACCCATCTTTTCCTTGCCTCCTCTCCTTTTAACAACCTTCCATTTCCATCTTTCACTGTCTCTTCAATTCTTGAGCCAGCCTTCCTTACTCTCTTCACTTCTTTCCAAAACTTCTTCTTATTCTCTTCATATGAATGACCCAATCCCTGACCTCACCTCAGGTCAGCTGCCCTCTTTGCCTCACGTACCTTGCGCTTTACTTCCACACTTTTCTCTCTATATTTTTCATACTTCTCTATACTATTACTCTGCAGCCATTCTTCAAAAGCCCTCTTTTTTTCTTCCACTTTTACCTTCACTCCTTCATTCCACCATTCACTGCCCTTCCTCATGCTGCCTCCAACAACCTTCTTGCCATACACATCACTTGCATATGTATATATATATATATATATATATATATATATATATATATATATATATATATACATACATATATATATATATATATATATATATATATATACATTATATATATATATATATATATATATATATATATATATATATATATATTTATATATATATATATATATATATACATATATATATATATATATATATATATATATATATATATATATATACATATATATATATATGTATATATATGTATATATATATATACATATATACATTATATATATATATATATATATATATATATATATACATATACATATATATATATATATATATATATATATATATATATATATATATATATATATATATATATATATATATATATATATATGTATATATATATGTATATATATACATATATACATTATATATATATATGTATATATATATATATATATATATATATATATATATATATATATATATATATATATATATATATATATATATAATGTGCATTGACAAGCTTTCCTAAGATTTTTTTCAATCATTTAAGCTTAGAAATTGGGAATAAATTAAATTTTCTAAAAATATGAAATAATGTCATTCATATTATTTCCATGTTTAATTAGAAAAAGTACTTATGCAAATATATTTGTACAGAAATTTACATGAATTTACAAGACGCATATTATTATTATTATTATTATTATTATTATTATTATTATTATTATTATTATTATTATTATTATTATTAGCCAAGCTACAACCCTAGATGGAAAAGCAAGATGCTATAAGCCCAAGGGATCCAATAGGGAAAATAGTCCAATGAGGAAAGGAAATAAGGAAATAGATAAATGATGAGAATAATTAACTATAAATCATTCTAAAAACAGTAACAACGTCAAAACAGATATGTTCTATATAAACTATTAAAAAAGTCAAAAACAGATATGTTATATATAAACTACAAAAAGATTCATGTCAGCTTGGTCAACATAAAAACATTAGAAAAGGAAAAGTAGTTAAATTGATATGGCACATAGTTTAAATTATTTTTATTTTTTTTTTAATTCATATAAAAATGTACACTCTACAAAGTTCTAGGTGAACATATTTCATGAAGTATCCTCATAATTCTTGTATGGCGGCCAGTAATAGCTAACTTTACTCCTGATATATGCTAGAATTTCCTGTTTTATTTTAAATGATGCATGTTTAAAACAAACATCTACAAAAAATTTACATGAAATGGAATAAAATGAAATATATGATATGAAAATACTATAGAAGACTAAAATTCAGAGCACCAACGCTATAGACCTTAAAGATTTGAATCAAATACAACAAAACTCATCTGAGGGTCTCACCAGACATGAATTTTGTTGGTGCAGGAAATTTGCGCCACTTAAGGTAATCAAAGTGGCCAAATGGGAAAGTTGTCACGGACATAGAGTGATGTTCACATCAGGAATGATCCGTGAGGGCTAAAGAAGACAGTGTTATTATATCATTATTATTTTCTCGGGAATCGACAGAAGTGTTTGGACAATCTTGTTCGGTAATGTCTTCCACACTCTTTAATATCTAGATGCCTTACAGCGATCACTCTTATATATGTTCGAGTAAATGACCCCCGAACAACGATGAGCTGACACGCTTTCTATGAATAAAAAAAAAAAATATTTTATTCAAAACGAAAAAAAAAACCCTATTCCACGAGACTTCGGGAATCGACTGAAGTGTTTGGACAATCTTGTTCGGTAATGCCTTCCACACTCTTTAATATCTAGATGCCTTACAGCGATCACTCTTATATATGTTCGAGTAAATGACGCCCGAACAACGATGAGCTGACACGCTTTCTATGAATAAAAAAAAAAAAAATATTTTATTCAAAACGAAAAAAAACCCTATTCCACGAGACTGGATTAAACTGACCTCATATAATGATAAATAATTTCGTGCCTTCATACTATGGCCACACAATTAAGGGAAAAAAAAAACACTTTCGGTATGCAGCTTTTTGTGGTTCTTTTGTTGGTAGCAAATAGTGCATATTGTTTCCCCTATGTATTTATCGCAGTACCGGTAAAGTCGTGGGGAAATTCATTGCGATAAGTACTTTGTTTTATACTGTGTAAACTTTATAGGTGTTTTATACATTTCAATCTTAATAAGAACAAAGATATATTGCTATTTATTTCTAATTCATTGGTAAAATTTATGTTTAAATTTCTGAAATTTAGAAAATCTAAAATCATTTGAGCTTCGAAATTATAGAAACCTTCCTTTAGCATTATAAATATTAAAATCTATAGAGTTGTAATCTATAGACATTGACATCAGTTGTCAATAGAACACCCATCAAGCCACATGATTTTACAGTGTCGGGCAGGCATTGAAAGACCCGGCGAGTTGAGGCAAGATGTGGCTAAGATTCATATGGATTAATGAGCTGATAGTTTGAAATCCCTTTTCATATAATATTGATAATGTACGAAAATTGTATTCATGTTTGAAAACATACAATGTTATCTATGTAAATGATAGATGATATAAGAGAAAATTCTCTGTTCATAGTGCCTATTCACTTCTTTTTATGCAGTCACATGACCGTTCTTAAATACTAATGATTAAAAATTTTTTTTGCATCCTTTGTGCAGTAACAATGACTAGGACTTGAACTCTATGACTATATATTTTATTTTTGTTTTCAACTGTCATAATTACTAATGACTTTATTGTTTAAAATAGGTAATTAGAAAAGTGTGTAGAATACTTAGCAAATTTCTATATTACATAACTAATGGGGACAGGATTATCCCTTTCAAACTAATCAACAACTATGAATCAAGATTATCCTAACCGAGCATGCTACGTTAATCTTGGTTTAAAAATGTCTAGCTTTGTAAGATTTCTTCCCAATTTTACTTGATTGAAATGTATCGAGAGAGTTATAGAAAATATGTAAAAGTTTACAAATGAACTGCAGTGAAGATTATAAATTTGGGGAGAAGTAAAAACATACATAGGCTAAGCATATGTTACATAACCCTTTCACACAAGAGGATTCATGCATTTCATTTCTACTTTCAATGTCAGAGAAGGAACTTTGATCTGTAGCTTCTCGTTGAGCAACACCATCACAATCTTTATAAAATAACATTAGTTCTTCCCATAGATATTCTCTATAAACTCCAGCTAGATCTCCTAGAGCATGCATTCCTTCGTTAAGAATTTCATTCTGGCAGAATAAGAGATATTTGGGGTCAAAGAAGCAATATCTCCAAATAAGTTATCACCTTCTTCAAAGCAGCTCCTTTTTTTATGATGATGCTAAATCAAGGATGGTATTAAAGCACTGACTTGAAAATACCTGCTGGGGTTTAGTTTCAGCTGGAGGATCTATTCGTCTACAGTTTCTGATGATAGTCGTTTTATTTTACGGTTTTGTGCAGGTAACTGAGGTCGCTTGTGTCCGTGATTTATAGTTCCAAGGTATTCAGCACAAGCAATGATTTAAATTGACTTCCCCTGGTCTTGACATATTTTTATTGCCTTTCTGCATTAAAGCAAACTCTTTTGCAGTCCTTTTGACCAGCTTTAATATAATTAATATCCCCAGTTCATTCGTATGAAGATTCTTAGAAACTGGGGTACATACCTAAGAAATCTTCTTCTTCTATATCAATGCTACTAAAATAATTTTGTAGTCCAGTTGTTTCTTAGTGTCAGCTTGGTAAGCTGCATTTTTATCAAATTCCCTAGATGTTGCATTGTTATCCAGCACACAAAGTATTAGGACTAGCCCTTGATGTTTTAAATCCCAGATATTTCAGTTATAGTTTCTAAGGATAGATCATTACTAGTTCATTTACAACTTTTTAAAGTCTTCAGACCTTGGCTAGAATTTTCATAAAATTATAAGCAAACGTTTTCCATAAAATTATCAGTTTTTCTTCTTCGCATAAAAACTGTTGTCGTTTTAATCAAATTAAATTAATTTCTATATTTAAGAAAGCAGAGTGTTTAATCTCTCATTAGGAGATTGAAACGATGGGTATATCACAGCGATATAATAAAAAGCACATTTTGATGCATAATTTTTAAGTAGTGCTTGTTAGCCTACATATTTTATAGACATATTGTCTGGTCCATCATACGACTGTCCAAATATATTTCTAGGATTCAGACCAATTGCAGATAATATCTTGGTAGCTATTTATGCAGATCTGTACCTGTTGTTGATAAAGAATCATATGTGTTAATCAATCTTTTATTTTTTTTTAACTCCATCTTTGACATACTCCAGGCACTTCAAGCTGGTCTAGAGTTCCAACGTTCTCCACACTCAATCACTTCCTTCACTATGGTTCCTTTCATTGGTGTCCCTTTGATACCTATAAACTTGTTGACAGTTGTACTAATAATAGAATTATCAAATTTTATCGGGCTTTTCTCTCTTTGGTTCTGCTTTCTAAAATTTGCTTTTGAAATTTGCTAGGTGCTGTGGCCTCCTTTTTCTGTCTTTATAGAATATTACAAGAACTAAACATTTTCCTCAATTGTTTTTCTCCAAGACATATTTTTGTAGAATTTGGTAACTTTAATTGACCAAAAAAAAATTTTCAGGCTATATTTAATCGCTTTCGAGGGATATAAAAGAAACAGCAAAATCATTAAAATTTTATTCATGAAAACACATTCCTACATAAAATCTTTTTCATTGCAAAAATTTATATACAGGGTATTTTTATTTTCAAACATAATGCGATAAAATTGAACAATATCATGACTAGAAAAACTAAAAACCATTGTATGAGAAATTCTT
The DNA here is from genome assembly GCF_036898095.1 of Palaemon carinicauda. Taxonomy (NCBI): domain Eukaryota; kingdom Metazoa; phylum Arthropoda; class Malacostraca; order Decapoda; family Palaemonidae; genus Palaemon; species Palaemon carinicauda. The sequence continues at coordinate 8,082,284 of NC_090728.1, forward strand.
ATCTTCGTTAAATAAATTTTTCGTTGAGTTTAGAGGGGCACGGTAGATACTTTCAAGGGGAGGGCCCGGGAGGGAATTCTCTCCTTCCCCCCCGAGCCAGTCAGACACTGTTTTTTATAATGAGCCAGAGTATAATCATAGCACAGCCGTTTAACCAACCATAAAACGTTTTTGTCAAGAAAAAAACAGTCTCCGGCGGACAATAGTTGAGAGCCCATTTTGCATCGCTGAAAAAAACCAAAGCTGAGCAAAACAACGTAAAAGTTAATTTGTATACGGTTTTAATTATTTTAAGTTTACTGCGCTAGTGCTCCAAAATTTTGTCTTGGTTTGTTTCTATATTTTATATCTAATTTTCATTTATTTCGCTTTCAAGTACTTTCAGTATGTTTCTTTTGAGTTTTCCTTTCAATGAGAATGGTTTAATCTTATCTATAAACAGGACTGTAGTGTATTTATTTGAAATTTTATAGACCGCGATGATGGGAAAATATTTTCCAAAAGCTTAGCAAAATCATGTATATAAGAAATCTGATATAAATTTTCAAACTGAAGCTCGTCTTTACAGAGTATATATATATATATATATATATATATATATATATATATATATATATTATATATATATATATATATATATATATATATATATATATATATATATATATATATATATATATATATATATATATATATATATATATATATATATATATATATATAATATATATATATATATATATATATATTTGCAGGATGTAGAAACAACAACCCCCACACCCTTGATCACACTAAACACACAAGTATCTCTGCACCACGAAATTTAACCCTTACGTAATCATAAAGTGGAGTCTTAGACAAAAAGAACATAAATACAAACCATAACCTTAACACTATATTTCTTAAAACTAACGCTTAAAACTAGAATCGACTGCATTCAAAAACTTAACACTAAATATACAATCACCATTCAAAAAAAGAAGAAAAAAAAAACTTAAAATTGCCTGCAGGCTAAAACCAATATTTGTTTGTGTGTGGACCTCTTTGTCCACACAAGGGCCAACAGTCCTTTTAGGCCAATGCCACAACTCTCTGGCAGGCGCAACACTCGGTGGCAGACAGATAATTTTGTGATAATATGCTACACCTGCCTCAATTGATTTGGGCACTCTATATCATCATCATCATCATCATCTTACAGAACAATCAAATCAGGTCCTTCAATACAATCCAGGTCATCAACAGTTGGTCAGCATTCATAAAAATGAATCTAACCTCTCCAAAGGAGGAATTACGGTTGTTGAAATAAACAAAACACTCCAACGCTGGTAGAAAATATGAAATTATAATCCAGCATTAACAAACAAAACTGCCTCTAGCTGCAGTCAAATCAAAATAATTATTTGCCCAAGACATGCACCACTGTCCTAACCTAGCTAAAACATAAACAAACAATCTCAGTTATACTAACAGTCTTTCTCACAATAAACAAATGATACATTAACTACACTCTCTCTCTCTCTCTCTCTCTCTCTCTCTCTCTCTCTCTCTCTCTCTCTCTCTCTCTCTCTCTCTCTCTCTCTCTCTGGATTTGGCAAACAAAAAATAATCATCCACATTCCTCTCCCCTTACTTTGCCAAATCCGTCTTACACAACACTTACCTAATTTTTTTTTCATAACCCAGTCGCAGTCGGGAACAGGACCTCAACTCCGAGTAACTGGGCCTTCATGCACTCTCTCATTCACTTCTTCCTTATCACAATTATTCGCTATATTAACACTATTCCTATCTAAATCCCCATCATCTAATATATTATGCACTATCCCATCTACCTTGCTATTATCTGGCCCTAAAATCTCACTTATTTTCATCAGCAATTCATCTATTTCATCCAAACCATTTTCTAATTTAATAAAAGATTCATCCGTACTACTTATTCTCCTATCTCTTATTCTCGCATTCTTCATACTTTCTTTTACATCATCTAAGGAAAAGCCACACACACTATAGGTATCATACATATACAACCATGATTCATCTGGATTAACACATTTGTCTTCCATATCCACCTGTACATTTACACCCTTGTCATACATATTCGGATTCCTACCAATACCTATAAATTTCCCTTGCACTTTCTCTTCACTTAAAACTTTCAAACGCCTCTTTTTCCTATATTCACCTAACACTAATTGCTTATTTTCCAACCCTAACTTCTCATTCTAACCAATTATTCATCCCATTCTCACGAACATTGTTCCTCTTCCTTCCTCACACACATGAGGACTCACCCAGTTGAACCCTCTGACTACCTAGTTTCCAGAACATCCTGTCTAGCCGCGGTTCCTTGCACATTCTAGCATAATGACCATCCTTACCACAATTACCACAAATCACATTCATACGATTACTACGACATGCGCTCGCTATGTGTCCAGTCATGCCACACCGATAACATGTTACCCCTTTCTCTTTCTTGCACTCGCTAATTCTATGCCCCACTTCACCACATCCAAAACATGCACCTAGAGCCCATCTACATTCATAATTATGACCTTCCTTTCCACATCTATAACACTTTTCATCACGGACACTACTATCTGACATACCTTGTTGCGCACTCACTCTCCTAACACTATTGCACCAATTTCCCTGCCTAAATCCACCATTTGCTTGCAGAGTTCCTCCGTTACTTGCCCTAACACTCCTATCTATTACCTGATCAGCCATCCTCATTGGCCCTCTCAAAATTGCATCCTTATAACTACCAAATTCTACTACACCTCCTTCCATTACAGTTCTTACACTCACAGATTTACTTTCTTTCATGCACCTATCTAACTCATAACCTTCAACTATCTCTAGTATATCATCCCATGTCAATCGCTCTTGCATCCACCTCATTTTCTCCTTCCGTTTCAAAATAATATATTCACACACATTCTTAGGTACTGTCGCCAAAAACTTCCTCATTAACCCCTTATTCTCATTTATACCTTCATCTCCATATTTCTTTCTTGCTAACGTTTCTAACTGACATACATACATAGAAATAGCCTCACCCGCATTCATTCGAGCCTCATCAAAATCAGTTTTACGTCTATACTTAATACTCCCTTTCATAAGTTTTACCTTCTCAATTATCCTACCTTTCATACTGTCATATTCAACAACCCCCACACTCATTATCACACCATACATCGTCAACAAATACCCAGTCAAATATTCTCCTAACTCCCTAGCCCAAACTCTCTTACTATCACCATACTCATCCTGACAATACGGCTCATACTCCTTGAAAAACTCGTATATATCCCTACTACTATGCTCATTGAACCTTTCATACCGAGGTACCTCTCACATAAACACAGTCTTACACACATCACGTTCATTCTCACTGCTATCATCATTGTCACCTTTCTTCTTGTTTCCTACTTCTTCGCTAGAATATAGAGAATCTAATTCCACACTAATACTCCTATCCATGATTATACTCTTCCTAGCCCTTTTCTTACTCACCACTTTCACCCATTCACGATCCTCCTCGCTCTCAGCCTGACACTTTTTCTTCTCATTCTTCACATCACTTTTACCTTTCCTTTCATCCTTCCTCTCACCTTTCTGTTCATCCTTACCATACCTAGTCCCTTTAACTTCCCTAACACTATTACTATCACTATCACTTCCTTTCTGATTATCACATACTTTAACCTTTTCTTCTACCATCAACCCATTACCTGAAGGAGAAGCCACTCCTCCGACTGCATCTTCACCCATGAAAGTTTTTATTGTCCTCATTACTTGCCCCATCATAACTTCCATTCGATTCTCCATTCGTTCCTCATTCTTTTGCATCTTCATCTCAAAACCTTCTTCCACTCTCTTTATAGGTCCCTGAATTTCCCTCAGTTTCCTATTCATCTCCTCATTCTCACAACTCAGCCTCGCATTCTCACGCAACAACTTCTCCTTCTCTACGGACAACTTCTTTTTCTCTACTGACAACTTTTCCTCACGCTCTTTTGCCAATCGCAATTCTTCCCTTAATATCTTTAATTGTTCTTCCATTTTCATCAACCTTAATCTAATTTCTTATGCTATCAGTCCTTCGTCCAACAGTCCAGCTTCCTATCCCACCTCCGCAGTCCATGTTTGGGCGCCAAAATAATGTGGCGTGATGTTGAAATAACAACCCCCACACACTTGATCACACTAAACAGACAATAATCTCTGCAACAAAAAACTTTCCCCTTACGTTATCATAAACTGGACTCTTAGACAAAAAGGACATAAAAACAAGCCATAAGCTTAACAAAATATTTCTTAAAACTAACGCTTAAAACTAGAATCAACTGCATTAAAAAACTTAGCACTATATATACAATCACC
>NC_090728.1:8096675-8099757 GCF_036898095.1 Palaemon carinicauda
TATATATGTATATATATTTGTGTGTGTGTATGTATGCATATACAAATATATATATATATATATATATATATATATATATATATATATATATATATATATATATGTATATATATACACATATATATATATGTATATATATATATATATATATATATATATATATATATATATATATATCCAAATAAGCCATATATTTTGATACATTATGGGCTGGATTCTCTTAATGACCTCGGGATTAGAGGCCTCGGCAAAACCACTCAAAGAAAACAGCGTCTGAAAGGGTGGGAATTGAACTCCGGTCTAGGAAGCTTGTAAAAACAGTGACGTACCACTTATCCACGAGGAAAGATAAAACTCAGTGACAATTTTGTACTTTTACCTGTCAAATTCATGATATGATCAATCCTGCCCCCTTGCTGATAGATGACATTCGCCAATCTCACACTGCAATTGTTGACAGCTCACTCCAACATGTCATGAGATTTTCTCCCGATCTCTCCCTTCATGTTTTCTTTCAAATCATTAAGTGCATCTGGATTGTCCATATACACCCTCTCCCCCAGGTAGCCCCAAAGAAAGTAGTGCAGTGGGCTGATATCTGAGGAGTAGTGTGGCAATGGATGGTCAGTGCTCCTTGAGATTAATCAGTCACCTTGAAAGTGGAATGTGGTAAAAAAAAAAAAAAAATGTTGCGGTGCACCATTCTTTTGAAACACAGTGGTGTTCATGTCAAAACATGTTTTCCTCTTTAATGTTGTAATAAAGCATCTCCGAAACATTTTGATGTATTTTTCTGAACTCTCTGTCACCTGAGGACCATCATCATCTTCAGAGAAGTGAGGGCCAAGAATACTATTCTATCCAAGAGCACAACACGCGGTATTTTTTTTTCTTTTCACAAACAAGTTTTTCAACATGTTCATGAGCCTGTTCATTAGCCAAAAAACTAAAGTTTAGTTTATTCACATGTCCACCCAAATGGATGTGTGCCTCTCTGATGAGGAGAAGACAGTCACAAACTTTAGACAATCTCATAGCATTCAGTCTTGTTTGCTTCGGTTTTTGCTTGAAGAATCGGAAACTTATGAATAAACAGCTATAAGACATTGTGAATGATTCGGCGCACAGATGTTCTGGAGAAATCCACTTCTTGTGACAGCCGTCCGGTGGACTTTGACTGTTGCAATTGGTCCCTGATGTCTGTAATATTCACTGGCATCCTCGTTGTGACTTTTGGACCACACTGCCCTTTGTTTTTGTTAATCAATCTTCCAGTGTTTCTGAACTTTTTTACCATAATAGTATGAGGATGGTGAGTTTTTTCTCATGATGCTCGCATCGACACATTCTTTGAACTAGTGAATGCAACTTAGTTACAAAATACAGCTCTACAATCCTGGTGTTCACTTTGAAAAGTATTTTCTTAGATGAACTAACATGAGTATTTTACAACCTCTATTTCATTTTTATTGCCAAATACAATTGGTATGTATTCATTTGCGTTTTTACTGTCACAGAGGTGGAGGAATTGTACTTCATTCAATCCATCTCCTTTTTTTAAACAGACCCCAAATATTCCTTCCCATCCGAATCGCCCGTTGAAATACTACCGCTAGAGAGTTATTGGGTACTTTGACTGGACAGACAGTACTAAATCGGGTTCCTTTCTCTGGTTACGGTTTATTTTCCCTTGCCTATGCATACACGGAAAATCTAACCTATGTTTTATACATTTTCCTGTGTCCTCGTGCACTTAAAAAACACGGAGTTTACTAAACAGTTCAACTTCATAGTAAAAATTAAGTACTGCACTATAAGTGTCCAGTGACTACTTTTATATTATTGAAGGGTAGAAGAGCCTCTTCAATTATGGCAAGTAGCTATTTTAGGGCATTGTTCTCTGGTCTTTTGATGGGCCATAGCCTCTTTATTAGGGTCTCCCACTGTCGTGGGTTAGAGTTTTATTGAGGGTACATACAGGCAAACTATTTTTTTCTTTTTCTTTTTTAAATGGTGTATTGAGTAGGCTTAATAAAAATGTCATCGATGTCTGGGGGTTTATAAAGATGTTGACTTTCATTTATCTGGTTCTTTTAATAGGAATGATAATATTTTCTTTACCCGATGAAAATGGATACATCAACAAAAAAGGTAAAGTAATAAAAAATGCAAAGGATTTCTTTACATGTTATTCATAGTTATATGAGAAACAACTTTGCAAATATAAATGATGAAACACCCGATTCGGTACCAAAAGTACCATTGGAAGAAAACAAAAAAGCAGTAAAAGGCAAGAAAAGAGGCAAAACAAAAGAAGATGACATAAAAAAATTATTAAATAATAGTTGGAGGGTATTTCGTACTAGTAAATCTCGCTGAACCTTACACAAAATGTTTACAAGACTGCTCTATACCCTCAGCTTGGAAATTATTTATCATTGTATCATGTTACTTACGCTCAATAAAATAGAAAATAATTAAAAGATCATATCAGGCAAAATACAAAGCAAGATTTTAATCCTCCAAGAGAGCAACCCAGATTTTGGCGGCGTATGTTGAACAGCTGACCATATCCTTATAACTAACCAGACAATGGAAAAATCCACTGAGTATGAAAAACTTATATTTATGGCATTTAAATACTACGAAAAAGCTTTTGATTAGGTTTAAACTTTATCTGTGTTGAAATCCCTTCAAACACGATGAATAGATGATATTTATGGTAGAACTCTGTGAAATATCTACACGCAACGTACATTAATTCTATAATTACATAAAGATAGTGAGAAAGATCAAACTGAAAAAGGAGTTAGACAGGAGACCACTTGAATTCTAAACTATTCAGAGCCGGATTTCTTTTTTTTTTTTTTCTTTTTTTATATATAGATTGGGGAAACATAAGAATTAACAAAAGACATACGGAATTTCAGTCTAGTGAATCATGGGTGGAATTACAGAAAAAAATATAGGAAATTCCAATAGAAAATGCAGAAAAGTAGAACTGAAAGTGGATATCAGAAAACCTAATAATATTAATTGAAAATGCAGTGACACAGCAAGTAATGGTTGAAATGATCTATAC
>NC_090728.1:8107757-8112757 GCF_036898095.1 Palaemon carinicauda
ATTTAAGGTTTTTCCCCTCATGTAAGTATAGTTTTGTATGTAAATTACGAAAGAATTTAGTCATTAATTTCATTGCATTTTTCATTCAAGTCAGTATATGTAAGTTTATGTTATTTATCAAAAAATAACTTTCTATTTCAAGTATTTTGTTACGAAGTCTTACGTAACCTGTTTAAGAGTGACATAGGACACTACTAGGTATGAAAGAGGGCTTGTTTAATTTTTTCTCTTTTATATTTTTATGAAGGATTGTGTGTTTATGAGAAAATATGCAATTCTTATATTTGCCACGTGTTTTGGAAGATTCTCAAAAACCCCAGAGTTAGAGTTTATATTCTTTTTTATTTCCAAAGACAAAGGTGTTGGTATGCATCTGATAGTTTAATAATTGGCAACCTTACGCCTTTAAGCCAGCCCTACACCTTCCAGAACACTGACCTTGAATAGACTAGAAGTTGCTAGGTTCAAATTTATACGTCACAGGGGTACATAGCAGCAGAATAGACCCAGCCTGTCTAGTGAATGAGCCAAAGTATATCCTCTCTCTCTCAAAGTACCTATAGGGTGTACTATCCAAAGTGATTCTCTGCCCCAATGAAAATCGGGCGTTAAAACGTTACGGAAGACGTTAAGGGAGATTTCAAATGTTTTGTATTGTGGGGAGTGCTGGTATTGTGTAAAATTTACTTTCAAGTGAAACAAATGACTATAAAATTTTCATTAGTAATCATTTCTGTTGCTTTAGTATATGGTCTCATGCAGATTTTATATTTCAAGTCAGGTAATTATATTATTCTCAGAGTATAACATTTATTTCGTCTTAGTTGAAAATTTTTCAGTCATAAATGATTTATTTTTCATGTAAGTTCTTTCAAAGTGTTTTAACTTTCATAGAATATATTTATTTTTTTAAAGAGTATATTATTTCAATCATCAGTGTTTATTTCAGTATTCACTCCTATCCGTGTTAAAGAATCGAAGTAAGAGATGGTTTTGAATAATTTTTAATATTAATTACCTTATTTTGTTTTGAGTGTACTTAAGAGACCTTTGGATAATCAGTGTTTGTATATATTGCAGTGTGGGAGTTATATAATATTAATATTTTCAGATGTAACAGATTTAATGTAAAAAAAAAGCAGGTGAGTTTGGAACTCGAGAGGTTGTGTAGCTTGTCAGCCATAACATATATATATATATATATATATATATATATATATATATATATATATATATATATATATATATATATATATATATATATATATATAATATTATATTTTGTATCCCAGCCAAGGGAATATCTATATATCTATCTATCTATCTAACTTTATATATAAATATAAATATATATATATATATATATATATATATATATATATATATATATATATATATATATATATATATATATACATATATATATATATACATATATATGTATATATATACATATATATATATGTATATATATAAATATATATATATATGTATATATATATATATATATATATATATATATATATATATATATATATATACATATATATATATATATATATATATATATATATATTTACATATATATAAAAGAGAGAGAGAGAGAGAGAGAGAGAGAGAGAGAGAGAGAGAGAGAGAGAGAGAGAGAGAGAGAGACACACACACATATATATATATATATATATATATATATATATATACTGTATATATATATATATATATATATATATATATATATATATATATATATATAGAGAGAGAGAGAGAGAGAGAGAGAGAGAGAGAGAGAGAGAGAGAGAGAGAGAGAGAGAGAGAGAATTTATATAGATATGTATATATATATATATATATATATATATATATATATATATATATATATATAAATATATGTATATATATATATATATATATATATATATATATATATATATATATATATATATATATATATATATACATATATATATATATATATATGTATATATAAATATATATACATATATATATATATATATATATATATATATATATATATATATATATATATATATATTTATGTATATATATTTGTGTGTGTGTATGTATGCATATATATATATATATATATATATATATATATATATATATATATATATATATATATATATGTATATATATATATATATATATATATATATATATATATATATATATATATCCAAATAAGCCATATATTTTGATACCTTATGGGCTGGATTCTCTTAATGACCTCGGGATTAGAGGCCTCGGCAAAACCACTCAAAGAAAACAGCGTCTGACAGGGTGGGAATTGAACTCCGGTCTAGGAAGCTTGTAAAAACAGTGACGTACCACTTATCCACGAGGAAAGATAAAACTCAGTGACAATTTTGTACTTTTACATGTCAAATTCATGATATGATCAATCCCGCCCCCTTGCTGATAGATGACATTCGCCAATCTCACAATGCAATTGTTGACAGCTCACTCCAACATGTCATGAGATTTTCTCCCGATCTCTCCCTTTATGTTTTCTTTCAAATCATTAAGTGCATCTGGATTGTCCATATACACCCTCTCCCTAAGGTAGCCCCAAAGAAAGTAGTGCAGTGTGCTGAGATCTGAGGAGTAGTGTGGCAATGGATGGTCGGTGCTCCTTGAGATTAATCAGTCACCTTGAAAGTGGAATGTGGTAAAAAAAAAAAAAAATGTTGCGGTGCACCATTCTTTTGAAACACAGTGGTGTTCATGTCAAAACATGTTTTCCTCTTTAATGTTGTAATAAAGCATCTCCGAAACATTTTGATGTATTTTTCTGAACTCTCTGTCACCTGAGGACCATCATCATCTTCAGAGAAGTGAGGGCCAAGAATACTATTCTATCCAAGAGCACAACACGCGGTATTTTTTTTTTTTTTTCACAAACAAGTTTTTCAACATGTTCATGAGCCTGTTCATTAGCCAAAAAACTAAAGTTTAGTTTATTCACATGTCCACCCAAATGGATGTGTGCCTCTCTGATGAGGAGAAGACAGTCACAAACTTTAGACAATCTCATAGCATTCAGTCTTGTTTGCTTCGGTTTTTGCTTGAAGAATCGGAAACTTATGAATAAACAGCTATAAGACATTGTGAATGATTCGGCGCACAGATGTTCTGGAGAAATCCACTTCTTGTGACAGCCGTCTGGTGGACTTTGACTGTTGCAATTGGTCCCTGATGTCTGTAATATTCACTGGCATCCTCGTTGTGACTTTTGGACCACAATGCCCTTTGTTTTTGTTAATCAATCTTCCAGTGTTTCTGAACTTTTTTACCATAATAGTATGAGGATGGTGAGTTTTTTTCTCATGATGCTCGCATCGAAACATTCTTTGAACTAGTGAATGCAACTTAGTTACAAAATACAGCTCTACAATCCTGGTGTTCACTTTGAAAAGTATTTTCTTAGATGAACTAACATGAGTATTTTACAACCTCTATTTCATTTTTATTGCCAAATACAATTGGTATGTATTCATTTGCGTTTTTACTGTCACAGAGGTGGAGGAATTGTACTTCATTCAATCCATCTCCTTTTTTTAAACAGACCCCAAATATTCCTTCCCATCCGAATCGCCCGTTGAAATACTACCGCTAGAGAGTTATTGGGTACTTTGACTGGACAGACAGTACTAAATCGGGTTCCTTTCTCTGGTTACGGTTTATTTCCCCTTGCCTATGCATACATGGAAAATCTAACCTATGTTTTATACATTTTCCTGTGTCCTCGTGCACTTAAAAAACACGGAGTTTACTAAACAGTTCAACTTCATAGTAAAAATTAAGTACTGCACTATAAGTGTCCAGTGAATACTTTTATATTATTGAAGGGTAGAAGAGCCTCTTCAATTATGGCAAGTAGCTATTTTAGGGCATTGTTCTCTGGTATTTTGATGGGCCATAGCCTCTTTATTAGGGTCTCCCACTGTCGTGGGTTAGAGTTTTATTGAGGGTACATACAGGCAAACTATTTTTTTTTCTTTTTCTTTTTTTAAATGGTGTATTGAGTAGGCTTAATAAAAATGTCATCGATGTCTGGGGGTTTATAAAGATGTTGACTTTCATTTATCTGGTTCTTTTAATAGGAATGATAATATTTTCTTTACCCGATGAAAATGGATACATCAACAAAAAAGGTAAAGTAATAAAAAATGCAAAGGATTTCTTTACATGTTATTCATAGTTATATGAGAAACAACTTTGCAAATATAAATGATGAAACACCCGATTCGGTACCAAAAGTACCATTGGAAGAAAACAAAAAAGCAGTAAAAGGCAAGAAAAGAGGCAAAACAAAAGAAGATGACATAAAAAAATTATTAAATAATAGTTGGAGGGTATTTCGTACTAGTAAATCTCGCTGAACCTTACAAAATGTTTACAAGACTGCTCTATACCCTCAGCTTGGAAATTATTTATCATTGTATCATGTTACTTACGCTCAATAAAATAGAAAATAATTAAAAGATCATATCAGGCAAAATACAAAGCAAGATTTTAATCCTCCAAGAGAGCAACCCAGATTTTGGCGGCGTATGTTGAACAGCTGACCATATCCTTATAACTAACCAGACAATGGAAAAATCCACTGAGTATGAAAAACTTATATTTATGGCATTTAAATACTACGAAAAAGCTTTTGATTAGGTTTAAACTTTATCTGTGTTGAAATCCCTTCAAACACGATGAATAGATGATATTTATGGTAGAACTCTGTGAAATATTTACACGCAACGTACATTAATTCTATAATTACATAAAGATAGTGAGAAAGATCAAACTGAAAAAGGAGTTAGACAGGAGACCACTTGAATTCTAAACTATTCAGAGCCGGATTTCTTTTTTTTTTTTTTTTTTTTTTTTTTTTATAGATTGGGGAAACATAAGAATTAACAAAAGACATACGGAATTTCAGTCTAGTGAATCATGGGTGGAATTATAGAAAAAAATATAGGAAATTC
>NC_090728.1:8117757-8120257 GCF_036898095.1 Palaemon carinicauda
ACAGACTTAATCAAATTTACATATTTAAGTGGAACTCCATAATAACGCAGTATTCTACGCAAAATTGGTCGGTGCCCACTGACAAAGGCTTTTTCATAGACTACAAATGCCATCAAAAAATGGATGTCTGCATTCAACGCCTTGGTGTACAACATGTAGCAAAATGAAAATTTGGTCATTGCAACTTCTACCTTTTCTAAATCCTGCATGTTCATCTCTCAGCTTTTTATCAATATTTCTCTCCAGTCTCTTAAGAATAAGCATACTATACATTTTCATAACGGTGTTATGCCTCTTTAATTGTTGCAATCAGTCAGGTTTCCCTTTTTAGCTATTTCCACCAACACTCCTAACTCCCATTCATCAGGTTTGGCCTCTTCGTGCTAATTTCTACAAAATAATCCAGTAAGAAGTCTGTGAGTCACTTCATTTTCGGCCATTATCATCTCGGCAGTTATTCCATCGTATCCAGGGGATTTCCATCCCTTTAGTTTTTTGAGGATGGCTTCGATTTCAAACACACTCTTCATCTGCTTCAGGTATATGAATCAAATTATTCCCTTCAAATGTCCTATTCATAACCTCACTAAATTATTCCATCCTACGTTGTCTTTCTTCATCTCCTGTAGCTATAATAGAGCCATCTCTCTTTTTTGATAGATATATGCTTCTTCTTCTTTGCCCCAGTCGAGATTTCATTAGTAATTCCATGAGCTATTCTCATACCATAGTCACTTCCTGAATTCATAGCTTTGTCGGCCTCATCTCCTTTACTGTCTATATAATCTCTCCAGTCATTTCTGGCTTTTCTTTTCACCTCGCTATCAATACTAGAATACTTAGCATGCTCTACCTTGTAATTATCATTACTTCCTCGAAAACTTTCAACAATCAATTTCGGTCTATGTCTCCTTTTTATAGTATCTCCAGTATCATTCAATATCCATCGCTTTATCCTTGTAACTATTTGTCCTAAGACTTCACTACCAACTGACTGATATATGTTCTTGATATCATATCATTCTTCATTAATTGTCCGTTCTACGTCTCTAAAAGTTTCTAAGAATACAAATTGATTCCTACATTCCATTGCAAATTTTTTTTGTGCTCTTTCTCTAAAAGCTTAGTTGTATCAAACCTAGATATTCTATCTATCTTTCTTTTGGGTGCTTTAAGTTTTAATTTTAGTGTGGCAATAGTGAGATGGTGATCACTACCAATTTCTGCACCTCTATAGCTTCTTACATTTCTCAGAGTCCTCCATCTCTCTATTTTAATGGCAATGTTATCTATCTGATTTTTGTAATTGCCAAAGATACTTGTGGATGTTCTTATGTTAGAACAGGGTACCTCCAATGACATGATTGTTTGCTGAACAGAAACTTCTGAAATGGGCTCAATTTTCATATGCAACTTCACGAAGAACTTTGACACCCAACACATTCTCTACCCCTAGATTATTTCTTCCAACTTTAGCATTGAGGTCGCCAATCACGATTTAAATATCTATCTCAGTGATATCATCTATTATCCTCTGCAGTTCTTCAAAGTATTCATCTTTCCTTTCTTCAGGGGAATCATTTCTTGAGTCATAGCAAACAATAATACTCATATTGCACTGCTTTGATTTGAACTTTGCTGGTAACAATCTACTATTTACAGCTCTCCACTTGGGTGATTCCTTTTCTGCTCCTGGTGTCACCATCATTCCTACCCCTTTCTCTTCCAGCTCCATCTGGTCTTCCCGAGTAAGTATATATATATATATATATATATATATATATATATATATATATATATATATATATATATATATATATATATATATATATATATATATATATATATATATTTCCTTGGTCTAAAGTTTCCTTACTAATCCCCTTACGTGTTTTACTTAGGGCCAAGATATCTAAACTATATTTCATAAATTCACTCTTCATGGTTCCAGCATTCCAATCACCTATTTTCAATTTTTATTTTCTATTTATAAACCGGGAAATTCCTAGCACCCTGCTATTCTGGGGACTTGGGGGCCATTCTTTTATCTTCTCTCTCCATGATTGAATGAATCCATAGATGGTTCAATGGCTAAATATATCATAAGATACCCAGTCCCTTGTGATGTGCAGTGCCAATGTAACTATGGCAAGTTACCCGTGATGGTCCATACCAAATCTAGTAAGATCAACCGTCAGGCATCATGAGTAGAAGACGAAGAGACCGTTTGTCCTTCGCCTTAAACACATCCATCACCCTGCTGCTGGTGACGTCATCGAGATTTATGGGAGGTGGGGGGGGGGGGGGCAATTCCTCCACACCCAAAGCTCTAATCACTCTACCATGTTGCTCATCCGCTTATACGAATATAACCGTTGGCAAACATGAATTGTTTAGATATACCGCCTAACACGGTATAATACATACCCAGACACACACACACACAAACACACACACACACACACACACACACACACACATATATATATATATATATATA